>NW_027634843.1:0-66396 GCF_949748355.1 Melanostigma gelatinosum | reverse complement strand
TTTTTTAGTTACTTTGGAAAAAAAAATATTTTTTTAGTTACTTTGGAAAAAAAAATATTTTTTTAGTTACTTTGGAAAAAAAAATATTTTTTAGTTACTTTGGAAAAAAAAATATTTTTTTAGTTTCTTTGGAAAAAAAATATTTTTTTTAGTTACTTTGGAAAAAAAAATATTTTTTTAGTTTCTTTGGGAAAAAAAATATTTTTTTAGTTACTTTGGAAAAAAAAATATTTTTTTAGTTACTTTGGAAAAAAAAATATTTTTTTAGTTTCTTTGGAAAAAGAAATATTTTTTTAGTTACTTTGGGAAAAAAAATATTTTTTTAGTTACTTTGGAAAAAAAAATATTTTTTTAGTTACTTTGGAAAAAAAAATATTTTTTTAGTTACTTTGGAAAAAAAAATATTTTTTTAGTTACTTTGGAAAAAAAAATATTTTTTTAGTTACTTTGGAAAAAAAAATATTTTTTTAGTTACTTTGGAAAAAAATATATTTTTTTAGTTACTTTGGAAAAAAAAATATTTTTTTAGTTACTTTGGAAAAAAAAATATTTTTTAGTTACTTTGGAAAAAGAAATATTTTTTAGTTACTTTGGAAAAAAAAATATTTTTTTAGTTTCTTTGGAAAAAAAATATTTTTTTTAGTTACTTTGGAAAAAAAAATATTTTTTTAGTTTCTTTGGGAAAAAAAATATTTTTTTAGTTACTTTGGAAAAAAAAAATATTTTTTTAGTTACTTTGGGAAAAAAAATATTTTTTTAGTTACTTTGGAAAAAAAAATATTTTTTTAGTTACTTTGGAAAAAAAAATATTTTTTTAGTTACTTTGGAAAAAAAAATATTTTTTTAGTTACTTTGGAAAAAAAAATATTTTTTTAGTTACTTTGGAAAAAAAAATATTTTTTTAGTTTCTTTGGAAAAAGAAATATTTTTTTAGTTACTTTGGGAAAAAAAATATTTTTTTAGTTACTTTGGAAAAAAAAATATTTTTTTAGTTACTTTGGAAAAAAAAATATTTTTTTAGTTACTTTGGAAAAAAAAATATTTTTTTAGTTACTTTGGAAAAAAAAATATTTTTTTAGTTACTTTGGAAAAAAAAATATTTTTTTAGTTACTTTGGAAAAAAAAATATTTTTTTAGTTACTTTGGAAAAAAAAATATTTTTTTAGTTACTTTGGAAAAAAAATTTTTTTTTAGTTACTTTGGAAAAAAAAATATTTTTTTAGTTACTTTGGAAAAAAAAATATTTTTTAGTTACTTTGGAAAAAGAAATATTTTTTAGTTACTTTGGAAAAAAAAATATTTTTTTAGTTTCTTTGGAAAAAAAATATTTTTTTTAGTTACTTTGGAAAAAAAAATATTTTTTTAATTTCTTTGGGAAAAAAAATATTTTTTTAGTTACTTTGGAAAAAAAAAATATTTTTTTAGTTACTTTGGGAAACAAAATATTTTTTTAGTTACTTTGGAAAAAAAAATATTTTTTTTAGTTTCTTTGGAAAAAAAAATATTTTTTTAGTTACTTTGGAAAAAAAAATATTTTTTTAGTTACTTTGGAAAAAAAAATATTTTTTTAGTTACTTTGGAAAAAAAAATATTTTTTTAGTTACTTTGGAAAA
Source organism: Melanostigma gelatinosum (assembly GCF_949748355.1). Taxonomy (NCBI): domain Eukaryota; kingdom Metazoa; phylum Chordata; class Actinopteri; order Perciformes; family Zoarcidae; genus Melanostigma; species Melanostigma gelatinosum. The sequence continues at coordinate 64,783 of NW_027634843.1, read as the reverse complement.
AAAAATATTTTTTTAGTTACTTTGGAAAAAAAAATATTGTTTTAGTTACTTTGGAAAAAAAAATATTTTTTTAGTTACTTTGGGAAAAAAATATTTTTTTAGTTACTTTGGAAAAAAAAATATTTTTTTAGTTACTTTGGAAAAAAAAAATATTTTTTTAGTTACTTTGGAAAAAAAAATATTTTTTTAGTTACTTTGGAAAAAAAAATATTTTTTTAGTTACTTTGGGAAAAAAAATAATTTTTTAGTTACTTTGGAAAAAAAAAATTTTTTTTAGTTACTTTGGAAAAAAAAATATTTTTTTAGTTACTTTGGAAAAAAAAATATTTTTTTAGTTACTTTGGAAAACAAAATATTTTTTTAGTTACTTTGGAAAAAAAAATATTTTTTTAGTTACTTTGGAAAAAAAAATATTTTTTTAGTTTCTTTGGAAAAATAAATATTTTTTTAGTTACTTTGGGAAAAAAAATATTTTTTTAGTTACTTTGGAAAAAAAAATATTTTTTTAGTTACTTTGGAAAAAAAAATATTTTTTTAGTTACTTTGGAAAAAAAAATATTTTTTTAGTTACTTTGGAAAAAAAAATATTTTTTTAGTTACTTTGGAAAAAAAAATATTTTTTTAGTTACTTTGGAAAAAAAAATATTTTTTTAGTTACTTTGGAAAAAAAAATATTTTTTTAGTTACTTTGGAAAAAAAAATATTTTTTTAGTTACTTTGGAAAAAAAAATATTTTTTTAGTTACTTTGGAAAAAAAAATATTTTTTTAATTTCTTTGGGAAAAAAAATATTTTTTTAGTTACTTTGGAAAAAAAAAATATTTTTTTAGTTACTTTGGGAAAAAAAATATTTTTTTAGTTACTTTGGAAAAAAAAATATATTTTTTAGTTTCTTTGGAAAAAAAAATATTTTTTTAGTTACTTTGGAAAAAAAAATATTTTTTTAGTTACTTTGGAAAAAAAAATATTTTTTTAGTTACTTTGGAAAAAAATATATTTTTTTAGTTACTTTGGAAAAAAAAATATTTTTTTAGTTACTTTGGAAAAAAAAATATTGTTTTAGTTACTTTGGAAAAAAAAATATTTTTTTAGTTACTTTGGGAAAAAAATATTTTTTTAGTTACTTTGGAAAAAAAAATATTTTTTTAGTTACTTTGGAAAAAAAAAATATTTTTTTAGTTACTTTGGAAAAAAAAATATTTTTTTAGTTACTTTGGAAAAAAAAATATTTTTTTAGTTACTTTGGGAAAAAAAATAATTTTTTAGTTACTTTGGAAAAAAAAATATTTTTTTAGTTACTTTCGAAAAAAAAATATTTTTTTAGTTTCTTTGGAAAAAGAAATATTTTTTTAGTTACTTTGGGAAAAAAAATATTTTTTTAGTTACTTTGGAAAAAAAAATATTTTTTTAGTTACTTTGGAAAAAAAAATATTTTTTTAGTTACTTTGGAAAAAAAAATATTTTTTTAGTTACTTTGGAAAAAAAAATATTTTTTTAGTTACTTTGGAAAAAAAAATATTTTTTTAGTTACTTTGGAAAAAAAAATATTTTTTTAGTTACTTTGGAAAAAAAAATATTTTTTTAGTTACTTTGGAAAAAAAAATATTTTTTAGTTACTTTGGAAAAAAAAATATTTTTTTAGTTTCTTTGGAAAAAAAATATATTTTTTAGTTACTTTGGAAAAAAAAATATTTTTTTAGTTTCTTTGGGAAAAAAAATATTTTTTTAGTTACTTTGGAAAAAAAAATATTTTTTTAGTTACTTTGGAAAAAAAAATATTTTTTTAGTTACTTTGGAAAAAAATATATTTTTTTAGTTACTTTGGAAAAAAAAATATTTTTTTAGTTTCTTTGGAAAAAGAAATATTTTTTTAGTTACTTTGGGAAAAAAATATTTTTTTAGTTACTTTGGAAAAAAAAATATTTTTTTAGTTACTTTGGAAAAAAAAATATTTTTTTAGTTACTTTGGAAAAAAAAATATTTTTTTAGTTACTTTGGAAAAAAAAATATTTTTTTAGTTACTTTGGAAAAAAAAATATTTTTTTAGTTACTTTGGAAAAAAAAATATTTTTTTAGTTACTTTGGAAAAAAAAATATTTTTTTAGTTACTTTGGAAAAAAAAATATTTTTTTAGTTACTTTGGAAAAAAAAATATTTTTTTAGTTACTTTGGAAAAAAAAATATTTTTTAGTTACTTTGGAAAAAGAAATATTTTTTAGTTACTTTGGAAAAAAAAATATTTTTTTAGTTTCTTTGGAAAAAAAATATTTTTTTTAGTTACTTTGGAAAAAAAAATATTTTTTTAGTTTCTTTGGGAAAAAAAATATTTTTTTAGTTACTTTGGAAAAAAAAAATATTTTTTTATTGACTTTGGGAAAAAAAATATTTTTTTAGTTACTTTGGAAAAAAAAATATTTTTTTTAGTTTCTTTGGAAAAAAAAATATTTTTTTAGTTACTTTGGAAAAAAAAATATTTTTTTAGTTACTTTGGAAAAAAAAATATTTTTTTAGTTACTTTGGAAAAAAAAATATTTTTTTAGTTACTTTGGAAAAAAAAATATTTTTTTAGTTACTTTGGAAAAAAAAATATTTTTTTAGTTACTTTGGAAAAAAAATATTTTTTTAGTTACTTTGGGAAAAAAATATTTTTTTAGTTACTTTGGAAAAAAAAATATTTTTTTAGTTACTTTGGAAAAAAAAAATATTTTTTTAGTTACTTTGGAAAAAAAAATATTTTTTTAGTTACTTTGGAAAAAAAAATATTTTTTTAGTTACTTTGGGAAAAAAAATAATTTTTTAGTTACTTTGGAAAAAAAAAATTTTTTTTAGTTACTTTGGAAAAAAAAATATTTTTTTAGTTACTTTGGAAAAAAAAATATTTTTTTAGTTACTTTGGAAAAAAAAATATTTTTTTAGTTACTTTGGAAAAAAAAATATTTTTTTAGTTACTTTGGAAAAAAAAATATTTTTTTAGTTTCTTTGGAAAAAGAAATATTTTTTTAGTTACTTTGGGAAAAAAAATATTTTTTTAGTTACTTTGGAAAAAAAAATATTTTTTTAGTTACTTTGGAAAAAAAAATATTTTTTTAGTTACTTTGGAAAAAAAAATATTTTTTTAGTTACTTTGGAAAAAAAAATATTTTTTTAGTTACTTTGGAAAAAAAAATATTTTTTTAGTTACTTTGGAAAAAAAAATATTTTTTTAGTTACTTTGGAAAAAAAAATATTTTTTTAGTTACTTTGGAAAAAAAAATATTTTTTTAGTTACTTTGGAAAAAAAAATATTTTTTTAGTTACTTTGGAAAAAAAAATATTTTTTTAGTTACTTTGGAAAAAAAAATATTTTTTAGTTACTTTGGAAAAAAAAATATTTTTTTAGTTTCTTTGGAAAAAAAATATTTTTTTAGTTACTTTGGAAAAAAAAATATTTTTTTAGTTTCTTTGGGAAAAAAAATATTTTTTTAGTTACTTTGGAAAAAAAAAATATTTTTTTAGTTACTTTGGGAAAAAAATATTTTTTTAGTTACTTTGGAAAAAAAAATATTTTTTTAGTTTCTTTGGAAAAAAAAATATTTTTTTAGTTACTTTGGAAAAAAAAATATTTTTTTAGTTACTTTGGAAAAAAAAATATTTTTTTAGTTACTTTGGAAAAAAAAATATTTTTTTAGTTACTTTGGAAAAAAAAAAATTTTTTTAGTTACTTTGGAAAAAAAAATATTTTTTTAGTTACTTTGGAAAAAAAAATATTTTTTTAGTTACTTTGGGAAAAAAAATATTTTTTAGTTACTTTGGAAAAAAAAATATTTTTTTAGTTTCTTTGGAAATTTTTTTTTTTTTTTAATTACTTTGGAAATTTTTTTTTTTTTTAGTTACTTTGGAAAAAAAAAAAATTTTTTAGTTACTTTGGAAAAAAAAAATATTTTTTTAGTTACTTTGGAAAAAAATATATTTTTTTAGTTACTTTGGAAACAAAAATATTTTTTTAGTTACTTTGGAAAAAAAAATATTTTTTTAGTTACTTTGGAAAAAAAAATATTTTTTTAGTTACTTTGGAAAAAAAAATATTTTTTTAGTTACTTTGGAAAAAAAAATTTTTTTTAGTTTCTTTGGAAATTTTTTTTTTTTTTTTAGTTACTTTGGGGAAAAAAATATTTTTTTAGTTTCTTTGGAAAAAAAAATATTTTTTTTGTTACTTTGGAAAAAAAAATATTTTTTTAGTTACTTTGGAAAAAAAAATATTTTTTTAGTTACTTTGGAAAAAAAAATATTTTTTTAGTTACTTTGGAAAAAAAATATTTTTTTAGTTACTTTGGAAAAAAAAATATTTTTTTAGTTTCTTTGGGAAAAAAAATATTTTTTTAGTTACTTTGGAAAAAAAAAAATTTTTTAGTTACTTTGGGAAAAAAAATATTTTTTTAGTTACTTTGGAAAAAAAAATATTTTTTTAGTTACTTTGGAAACAAAAATATTTTTTTAGTTACTTTGGAAAAAAAAATATTTTTTTAGTTACTTTGGAAAAAAAAATATTTTTTTAGTTACTTTGGAAAAAAAAATATTTTTTTAGTTACTTTGGAAAAAAAAATATTTTTTTAGTTTCTTTGGAAAAAAAAAATTTTTTTTTAGTTACTTTGGGAAAAAAAATATTTTTTTAGTTTCTTTGGAAAAAAAAATATTTTTTTAGTTACTTTGGAAAAAAAAATATTTTTTTAGTTACTTTGGAAAAAAAAATATTTTTTTAGTTACTTTGGAAAAAAAAATATTTTTTTAGTTACTTTGGAAAAAAAATATTTTTTTAGTTACTTTGGAAAAAAAAATATTTTTTTAGTTTCTTTGGGAAAAAAAATATTTTTTTAGTTACTTTGGAAAAAAAAATATTTTTTTAGTTACTTTGGAAAAAAAATATTTTTTTAGTTACTTTGGAAAAAAAATATTTTTTTAGTTACTTTGGGAAAAAAAATATTTTTTTAGTTTCTTTGGAAAAATAATAATATTTGTTTAGTTACTTTGGAAAAAAAAATATTTTTTTAGTTACTTTGGAAAAAAAAATATTTTTTTAGTTACTTTGGAAAAAAAAATATTTTTTTAGTTACTTTGGAAAAAAAAATATTTTTTTAGTTACTTTGGAAAAAAAAATATTTTTTTAGTTACTTTGGAAAAAAAAATATTTTTTTAGTTTCTTTGGAAAAAGAAATATTTTTTTAGTTACTTTGGGAAAAAAAATATTTTTTTAGTTACTTTGGAAAAAAAAATATTTTTTTAGTTACTTTGGAAAAAAAAATATTTTTTTAGTTACTTTGGAAAAAAAAATATTTTTTAGTTACTTTGGAAAAAAAAATATTTTTTTAGTTACTTTGGAAAAAAAAATATTTTTTTAGTTACTTTGGAAAAAAAAATATTTTTTTAGTTACTTTGGAAAAAAAAATATTTTTTTAGTTACTTTGGAAAAAAAAATATTTTTTTAGTTACTTTGGAAAAAAAAATATTTTTTTAGTTACTTTGGAAAAAAAAATATTTTTTTAGTTACTTTGGAAAAAAAAATATTTTTTTAGTTACTTTGGAAAAAAAAATATTTTTTTAGTTACTTTGGAAAAAAAAATATTTTTTTAGTTACTTTGGAAAAAAAAATATTTTTTTAGTTACTTTGGAAAAAAAATATTTTTTTAGTTACTTTGGAAAAAAAAATATTTTTTTAGTTACTTTGGAAAAAAAAATATGTTTTAGTTACTTTGGAAAAAAAAATATTTTTTTAGTTTCTTTGGAAAAAAAATATTTTTTTTAGTTACTTTGGAAAAAAAAATATTTTTTTAGTTTCTTTGGGAAAAAAAATATTTTTTTAGTTACTTTGGAAAAAAAAAATATTTTTTTAGTTACTTTGGAAAAAAAAATATTTTTTTAGTTACTTTGGAAAAAAAAATATTTTTTTAGTTACTTTGGGAAAAAAAATATTTTTTAGTTACTTTGGAAAAAAAAATATTTTTTTAGTTTCTTTGGAAATTTTTTTTTTTTTTTAATTACTTTGGAAAAAAAATTTTTTTTTAGTTACTTTGGAAAAAAAAAAATTTTTTTAGTTACTTTGGAAAAAAAAAATATTTTTTTAGTTACTTTGGAAAAAAATATATTTTTTTAGTTACTTTGGAAACAAAAATATTTTTTTAGTTACTTTGGAAAAAAAAATATTTTTTTAGTTACTTTGGAAAAAAAAATATTTTTTTAGTTACTTTGGAAAAAAAAATATTTTTTTAGTTACTTTGGAAAAAAATTTTTTTTTTAGTTTCTTTGGAAAATTTTTTTTTTTTTTTAGTTACTTTGGGGAAAAAAATATTTTTTTAGTTTCTTTGGAAAAAAAAATATTTTTTTTGTTACTTTGGAAAAAAAAATATTTTTTTAGTTACTTTGGAAAAAAAAATATTTTTTTAGTTACTTTGGAAAAAAAAATATTTTTTTAGTTACTTTGGAAAAAAAATATTTTTTTAGTTACTTTGGAAAAAAAAATATTTTTTTAGTTTCTTTGGAAAAAAAAATATTTTTTTAGTTACTTTGGAAAAAAAAATATTTTTTTAGTTACTTTGGAAAAAAAAATATTTTTTTAGTTACTTTGGAAAAAAAAATATTTTTTTAGTTACTTTGGAAAAAAAATATTTTTTTAGTTACTTTGGGAAAAAAATATTTTTTTAGTTACTTTGGAAAAAAAAATATTTTTTTAGTTACTTTGGAAAAAAAATATTTTTTTAGTTACTTTGGAAAAAAAAAATTTTTTTTAGTTACTTTGGAAAAAAAAATATTTTTTTAGTTACTTTGGAAAAAAAAATATTTTTTTAGTTACTTTGGAAAAAAAAATATTTTTTTAGTTACTTTGGAAAAAAAAATATTTTTTAGTTACTTTGGAAAAAGAAATATTTTTTAGTTACTTTGGAAAAAAAAATATTTTTTTAGTTTCTTTGGAAAAAAAATATATTTTTTTAGTTACTTTGGAAAAAAAAATATTTTTTTAGTTTCTTTGGGAAAAAAAATATTTTTTTAGTTACTTTGGAAAAAAAAAATATTTTTTTAGTTACTTTGGGAAAAAAAATATTTTTTTAGTTACTTTGGAAAAAAAAATATTTTTTTTAGTTTCTTTGGAAAAAAAAATATTTTTTTAGTTACTTTGGAAAAAAAAATATTTTTTTAGTTACTTTGGAAAAAAAAATATTTTTTTAGTTACTTTGGAAAAAAAAATATTTTTTTAGTTACTTTGGAAAAAAAAATATTTTTTTAGTTACTTTGGAAAAAAAAATATTTTTTTAGTTACTTTGGAAAAAAAATATTTTTTTAGTTACTTTGGGAAAAAAATATTTTTTTAGTTACTTTGGAAAAAAAAATATTTTTTTAGTTACTTTGGAAAAAAAAAATATTTTTTTAGTTACTTTGGAAAAAAATATATTTTTTTAGTTACTTTGGAAAAAAAAATATTTTTTTAGTTACTTTGGGAAAAAAAATAATTTTTTAGTTACTTTGGAAAAAAAAAATTTTTTTTAGTTACTTTGGAAAAAAAAATATTTTTTTAGTTACTTTGGAAAAAAAAATATTTTTTTAGTTACTTTGGAAAAAAAAATATTTTTTTAGTTACTTTGGAAAAAAAAATATTTTTTTAGTTACTTTGGAAAAAAAAATATTTTTTTAGTTTCTTTGGAAAAAGAAATATTTTTTTAGTTACTTTGGGAAAAAAAATATTTTTTTAGTTACTTTGGAAAAAAAAATATTTTTTTAGTTACTTTGGAAAAAAAAATATTTTTTTAGTTACTTTGGAAAAAAAAATATTTTTTTAGTTACTTTGGAAAAAAAAATATTTTTTTAGTTACTTTGGAAAAAAAAATATTTTTTTAGTTACTTTGGAAAAAAAAATATTTTTTTAGTTACTTTGGAAAAAAAAATATTTTTTTAGTTACTTTGGAAAAAAAAATATTTTTTTAGTTACTTTGGAAAAAAAAATATTTTTTTAGTTACTTTGGAAAAAAAAATATTTTTTTAGTTACTTTGGAAAAAAAAATATTTTTTAGTTACTTTGGAAAAAAAAATATTTTTTTAGTTTCTTTGGAAAAAAAATATTTTTTTTAGTTACTTTGGAAAAAAAAATATTTTTTTAGTTTCTTTGGGAAAAAAAATATTTTTTTAGTTACTTTGGAAAAAAAAATATTTTTTTAGTTACTTTGGGAAAAAAAATATTTTTTTAGTTACTTTGGAAAAAAAAATATTTTTTTAGTTTCTTTGGAAAAAAAAATATTTTTTTAGTTACTTTGGAAAAAAAAATATTTTTTTAGTTACTTTGGAAAAAAAAATATTTTTTTAGTTACTTTGGAAAAAAAAATATTTTTTTAGTTACTTTGGAAAAAAAAAAATTTTTTTAGTTACTTTGGAAAAAAAAATATTTTTTTAGTTACTTTGGAAAAAAAAATATTTTTTTAGTTACTTTGGGAAAAAAAATATTTTTTAGTTACTTTGGAAAAAAAAATATTTTTTTAGTTTCTTTGGAAATTTTTTTTTTTTTTTAATTACTTTGGAAAAATTTTTTTTTTTTAGTTACTTTGGAAAAAAAAAAATTTTTTTAGTTACTTTGGAAAAAAAAAATATTTTTTTAGTTACTTTGGAAAAAAATATATTTTTTTAGTTACTTTGGAAACAAAAATATTTTTTTAGTTACTTTGGAAAAAAAAATATTTTTTTAGTTACTTTGGAAAAAAAAATATTTTTTTAGTTACTTTGGAAAAAAAAATATTTTTTTAGTTACTTTGGAAAAAAAAATTTTTTTTAGTTTCTTTGGAAATTTTTTTTTTTTTTTTAGTTACTTTGGGGAAAAAAATATTTTTTTAGTTTCTTTGGAAAAAAAAATATTTTTTTTGTTACTTTGGAAAAAAAAATATTTTTTTAGTTACTTTGGAAAAAAAAATATTTTTTTAGTTACTTTGGAAAAAAAAATATTTTTTTAGTTACTTTGGAAAAAAAATATTTTTTTAGTTACTTTGGAAAAAAAAATATTTTTTTAGTTTCTTTGGGAAAAAAAATATTTTTTTAGTTACTTTGGAAAAAAAAAAAATTTTTAGTTACTTTGGGAAAAAAAATATTTTTTTAGTTACTTTGGAAAAAAAAATATTTTTTTAGTTACTTTGGAAACAAAAATATTTTTTTAGTTACTTTGGAAAAAAAAATATTTTTTTAGTTACTTTGGAAAAAAAAATATTTTTTTAGTTACTTTGGAAAAAAAATATTTTTTTAGTTACTTTGGAAAAAAAAATATTTTTTTAGTTTCTTTGGAAAAAAAAAATTTTTTTTTAGTTACTTTGGGAAAAAAAATATTTTTTTAGTTTCTTTGGAAAAAAAAATATTTTTTTAGTTACTTTGGAAAAAAAAATATATTTTTAGTTACTTTGGAAAAAAAAATATTTTTTTAGTTACTTTGGAAAAAAAAATATTTTTTTAGTTACTTTGGAAAAAAAATATTTTTTTAGTTACTTTGGAAAAAAAAATATTTTTTTAGTTTCTTTGGGAAAAAAAATATTTTTTTAGTTACTTTGGAAAAAAAAATATTTTTTTAGTTACTTTGGAAAAAAAATATTTTTTTAGTTACTTTGGAAAAAAAATATTTTTTTAGTTACTTTGGGAAAAAAAATATTTTTTTAGTTTCTTTGGAAAAATAATAATATTTTTTTAGTTACTTTGGAAAAAAAAATATTTTTTTAGTTACTTTGGAAAAAAAAATATTTTTTTAGTTACTTTGGAAAAAAAAATATTTTTTTAGTTACTTTGGAAAAAAAAATATTTTTTTAGTTACTTTGGAAAAAAAAATATTTTTTTAGTTACTTTGGAAAAAAAAATATTTTTTTAGTTTCTTTGGAAAAAGAAATATTTTTTTAGTTACTTTGGGAAAAAAAATATTTTTTTAGTTACTTTGGAAAAAAAAATATTTTTTTAGTTACTTTGGAAAAAAAAATATTTTTTTAGTTACTTTGGAAAAAAAAATATTTTTTAGTTACTTTGGAAAAAAAAATATTTTTTTAGTTACTTTGGAAAAAAAAATATTTTTTTAGTTACTTTGGAAAAAAAAATATTTTTTTAGTTACTTTGGAAAAAAAAATATTTTTTTAGTTACTTTGGAAAAAAAAATATTTTTTTAGTTACTTTGGAAAAAAAAATATTTTTTTAGTTACTTTGGAAAAAAAAATATTTTTTTAGTTACTTTGGAAAAAAAAATATTTTTTTAGTTACTTTGGAAAAAAAAATATTTTTTTAGTTACTTTGGAAAAAAAAATATTTTTTTAGTTACTTTGGAAAAAAAAATATTTTTTTAGTTACTTTGGAAAAAAAAATATTTTTTTAGTTACTTTGGAAAAAAAAATATTTTTTTAGTTACTTTGGAAAAAAAAATATTTTTTAGTTACTTTGGAAAAAAAAATATTTTTTTAGTTTCTTTGGAAAAAAAATATTTTTTTTAGTTACTTTGGAAAAAAAAATATTTTTTTAGTTTCTTTGGGAAAAAAAATATTTTTTTAGTTACTTTGGAAAAAAAAAATATTTTTTTAGTTACTTTGGGAAAAAAAAAATTTTTTTAGTTACTTTGGAAAAAAAAATATTTTTTTAGTTTCTTTGGAAAAAAAAATATTTTTTTAGTTACTTTGGAAAAAAAAATATTTTTTTAGTTACTTTGGAAAAAAAAATATTTTTTTAGTTACTTTGGAAAAAAAAATATTTTTTTAGTTACTTTGGAAAAAAAAATATTTTTTTAGTTACTTTGGAAAAAAAAATATTTTTTTAGTTACTTTGGAAAAAAAAATATTTTTTTAGTTACTTTGGGAAAAAAAATATTTTTTAGTTACTTTGGAAAAAAAAATATTTTTTTAGTTTCTTTGGAAATTTTTTTATTTTTTTAATTACTTTGGAAAAAAAAATTTTTTTTAGTTACTTTGGAAAAAAAAAAAATTTTTTAGTTACTTTGGAAAAAAAAAATATTTTTTTAGTTACTTTGGAAAAAAATATATTTTTTTAGTTACTTTGGAAACAAAAATATTTTTTTAGTTACTTTGGAAAAAAAAATATTTTTTTAGTTACTTTGGAAAAAAAAATATTTTTTTAGTTACTTTGGAAAAAAAAATATTTTTTTAGTTACTTTGGAAAAAAAAATTTTTTTTAGTTTCTTTGGAAAATTTTTTTTTTTTTTTAGTTACTTTGGGGAAAAAAATATTTTTTTAGTTTCTTTGGAAAAAAAAATATTTTTTTTGTTACTTTGGAAAAAAAAATATTTTTTTAGTTACTTTGGAAAAAAAAATATTTTTTTAGTTACTTTGGAAAAAAAAATATTTTTTTAGTTACTTTGGAAAAAAAATATTTTTTTAGTTACTTTGGAAAAAAAAATATTTTTTTAGTTTCTTTGGGAAAAAAAATATTTTTTTAGTTACTTTGGAAAAAAAAAAATTTTTTAGTTACTTTGGAAAAAAAAATATTTTTTAGTTACTTTGGAAAAAAAAATATTTTTTTAGTTACTTTGGAAACAAAAATATTTTTTTAGTTACTTTGGAAAAAAAAATATTTTTTTAGTTACTTTGGAAAAAAAAATATTTTTTTAGTTACTTTGGAAAAAAAATATTTTTTTAGTTACTTTGGAAAAAAAAATATTTTTTTAGTTTCTTTGGAAAAAAAAATTTTTTTTTTAGTTACTTTGGGAAAAAAAATATTTTTTTAGTTTCTTTGGAAAAAAAAATATTTTTTTAGTTACTTTGGAAAAAAAAATATTTTTTTAGTTACTTTGGAAAAAAAAATATTTTTTTAGTTACTTTGGAAAAAAAAATATTTTTTTAGTTACTTTGGAAAAAAAATATTTTTTTAGTTACTTTGGAAAAAAAAATATTTTTTTAGTTTCTTTGGGAAAAAAAATATTTTTTTAGTTACTTTGGAAAAAAAAATATTTTTTTAGTTACTTTGGAAAAAAAATATTTTTTTAGTTACTTTGGAAAAAAAATATTTTTTTAGTTACTTTGGGAAAAAAAATATTTTTTTAGTTTCTTTGGAAAAATAATAATATTTTTTTAGTTACTTTGGAAAAAAAAATATTTTTTTAGTTACTTTGGAAAAAAAAATATTTTTTTAGTTACTTTGGAAAAAAAAATATTTTTTTAGTTACTTTGGAAAAAAAAATATTTTTTTAGTTACTTTGGAAAAAAAAATATTTTTTTAGTTACTTTGGAAAAAAAAATATTTTTTTAGTTTCTTTGGAAAAAGAAATATTTTTTTAGTTACTTTGGGAAAAAAAATATTTTTTTAGTTACTTTGGAAAAAAAAATATTTTTTTAGTTACTTTGGAAAAAAAAATATTTTTTTAGTTACTTTGGAAAAAAAAATATTTTTTAGTTACTTTGGAAAAAAAAATATTTTTTTAGTTACTTTGGAAAAAAAAATATTTTTTTAGTTACTTTGGAAAAAAAAATATTTTTTTAGTTACTTTGGAAAAAAAAATATTTTTTTAGTTACTTTGGAAAAAAAAATATTTTTTTAGTTACTTTGAAAAAAAAAATATTTTTTTAGTTACTTTGGAAAAAAAAATATTTTTTTAGTTACTTTGGAAAAAAAAATATTTTTTAGTTACTTTGGAAAAAAAAATATTTTTTTAGTTTCTTTGGAAAAAAAATATTTTTTTTAGTTACTTTGGAAAAAAAAATATTTTTTTAGTTTCTTTGGGAAAAAAAATATTTTTTTAGTTACTTTGGAAAAAAAAAATATTTTTTTAGTTACTTTGGGAAAAAAAATATTTTTTTAGTTACTTTGGAAAAAAAAATATTTTTTTAGTTTCTTTGGAAAAAAAAATATTTTTTTAGTTACTTTGGAAAAAAAAATATTTTTTTAGTTACTTTGGAAAAAAAAATATTTTTTTAGTTACTTTGGAAAAAAAAATATTTTTTTAGTTACTTTGGAAAAAAAAATATTTTTTTAGTTTCTTTGGAAAAAGAAATATTTTTTTAGTTACTTTGGGAAAAAAAATATTTTTTTAGTTACTTTGGAAAAAAAAATATTTTTTTAGTTACTTTGGAAAAAAAAATATTTTTTTAGTTACTTTGGGAAAAAAAATATTTTTTTAGTTTCTTTGGAAAAAAAAATATTTTTTTAGTTACTTTGGAAAAAAAATATTTTTTTAGTTACTTTGGAAAAAAAAATATTTTTTTAGTTACTTTGGAAAAAAAAATATTTTTTTAGTTACTTTGGAAAAAAAATATTTTTTTAGTTACTTTGGAAAAAAAAATATTTTTTTAGTTTCTTTGGGAAAAAAAATATTTTTTTAGTTACTTTGGAAAAAAAAATATTTTTTTAGTTACTTTGGAAAAAAAATATTTTTTTAGTTACTTTGGAAAAAAAATATTTTTTTAGTTACTTTGGGAAAAAAAATATTTTTTTAGTTTCTTTGGAAAAAAAATAATATTTTTTTAGTTACTTTGGAAAAAAAAATATTTTTTTAGTTACTTTGGAAAAAAAAATATTTTTTTAGTTACTTTGGAAAAAAAAATATTTTTTTAGTTACTTTGGAAAAAAAAATATTTTTTTAGTTACTTTGGAAAAAAAAATATTTTTTTAGTTACTTTGGAAAAAAAAATATTTTTTTAGTTTCTTTGGAAAAAGAAATATTTTTTTAGTTACTTTGGGAAAAAAAATATTTTTTTAGTTACTTTGGAAAAAAAAATATTTTTTTAGTTACTTTGGAAAAAAAAATATTTTTTTAGTTACTTTGGAAAAAAAAATATTTTTTAGTTACTTTGGAAAAAAAAATATTTTTTTAGTTACTTTGGAAAAAAAAATATTTTTTTAGTTACTTTGGAAAAAAAAATATTTTTTTAGTTACTTTGGAAAAAAAAATATTTTTTTAGTTACTTTGGAAAAAAAAATATTTTTTTAGTTACTTTGAAAAAAAAAAAATTTTTTTAGTTACTTTGGAAAAAAAAATATTTTTTTAGTTACTTTGGAAAAAAAAATATTTTTTAGTTACTTTGGAAAAAAAAATATTTTTTTAGTTTCTTTGGAAAAAAAATATTTTTTTTAGTTACTTTGGAAAAAAAAATATTTTTTTAGTTTCTTTGGGAAAAAAAATATTTTTTTAGTTACTTTGGAAAAAAAAAATATTTTTTTAGTTACTTTGGGAAAAAAAATATTTTTTTAGTTACTTTGGAAAAAAAAATATTTTTTTAGTTTCTTTGGAAAAAAAAATATTTTTTTAGTTACTTTGGAAAAAAAAATATTTTTTTAGTTACTTTGGAAAAAAAAATATTTTTTTAGTTACTTTGGAAAAAAAAATATTTTTTTAGTTACTTTGGAAAAAAAAATATTTTTTTAGTTTCTTTGGAAAAAGAAATATTTTTTTAGTTACTTTGGGAAAAAAAAATATTTTTTTAGTTACTTTGGAAAAAAAAATATTTTTTTAGTTACTTTGGAAAAAAAAATATTTTTTTAGTTACTTTGGAAAAAAAAATATTTTTTTAGTTACTTTGGAAAAAAAAATATTTTTTTAGTTACTTTGGAAAAAAAAATATTTTTTTAGTTACTTTGGAAAAAAAAATATTTTTTTAGTTACTTTGGAAAAAAAATATTTTTTTAGTTACTTTGGAAAAAAAAATATTTTTTTAGTTACTTTGGAAAAAAAAATATTTTTTTAGTTACTTTGGAAAAAAAAATATTTTTTTAGTTACTTTGGAAAAAAAAAAATATTTTTTAGTTACTTTGGAAAAAAAAATATTTTTTTAGTTTCTTTGGAAAAAAAATATTTTTTTTAGTTACTTTGGAAAAAAAAATATTTTTTTAGTTTCTTTGGGAAAAAAAATATTTTTTTAGTTACTTTGGAAAAAAAAAATATTTTTTTAGTTACTTTGGGAAAAAAAATATTTTTTTAGTTACTTTGGAAAAAAAAATATTTTTTTAGTTACTTTGGGAAAAAAAATATTTTTTTAGTTACTTTGGAAAAAAAAATATTTTTTTAGTTTCTTTGGAAAAAAAAATATTTTTTTAGTTACTTTGGAAAAAAAAATATTTTTTTAGTTACTTTGGAAAAAAAAATATTTTTTTAGTTACTTTGGAAAAAAAAATATTTTTTTAGTTACTTTGGAAAAAAAAATATTTTTTTAGTTACTTTGGAAAAAAAAATATTTTTTTAGTTACTTTGGAAAAAAAAATATTTTTTTAGTTACTTTGGGAAAAAAAATATTTTTTAGTTACTTTGGAAAAAAAAATATTTTTTTAGTTTCTTTGGAAATTTTTTTTTTTTTTAATTACTTTGGAAAAATTTTTTTTTTTTAGTTACTTTGGAAAAAAAAAAAATTTTTTAGTTACTTTGGAAAAAAAAAATATTTTTTTAGTTACTTTGGAAAAAAATATATTTTTTTAGTTACTTTGGAAACAAAAATATTTTTTTAGTTACTTTGGAAAAAAAAATATTTTTTTAGTTACTTTGGAAAAAAAAATATTTTTTTAGTTACTTTGGAAAAAAAAATATTTTTTTAGTTACTTTGGAAAAAAAAAAATTTTTTAGTTTCTTTGGAAAAAAAAATTTTTTTTTTTAGTTACTTTGGGGAAAAAAATATTTTTTTAGTTTCTTTGGAAAAAAAAATATTTTTTTAGTTACTTTGGAAAAAAAAATATTTTTTTAGTTACTTTGGAAAAAAAAATATTTTTTTAGTTACTTTGGAAAAAAAAATATTTTTTTAGTTACTTTGGAAAAAAAATATTTTTTTAGTTACTTTGGAAAAAAAAATATTTTTTTAGTTTCTTTGGGAAAAAAAATATTTTTTTAGTTACTTTGGAAAAAAAAAAATTTTTTTAGTTACTTTGGAAAAAAAAATATTTTTTTAGTTACTTTGGAAAAAAAAATATTTTTTTAGTTACTTTGGAAACAAAAATATTTTTTTAGTTACTTTGGAAAAAAAAATATTTTTTTAGTTACTTTGGAAAAAAAAATATTTTTTTAGTTACTTTGGAAAAAAAAATATTTTTTTAGTTACTTTGGAAAAAAAAATATTTTTTTAGTTTCTTTGGAAAAAAAAAAATTTTTTTTAGTTACTTTGGGAAAAAAAATATTTTTTTAGTTTCTTTGGAAAAAAAAATATTTTTTTAGTTACTTTGGAAAAAAAAATATTTTTTTAGTTACTTTGGAAAAAAAAATATTTTTTTAGTTACTTTGGAAAAAAAAATATTTTTTTAGTTACTTTGGAAAAAAAATATTTTTTTAGTTACTTTGGAAAAAAAAATATTTTTTTAGTTTCTTTGGGAAAAAAAATATTTTTTTAGTTACTTTGGAAAAAAAAATATTTTTTTAGTTACTTTGGAAAAAAAATATTTTTTTAGTTACTTTGGAAAAAAAAATATTTTTTTAGTTACTTTGGGAAAAAAAATATTTTTTTAGTTTCTTTGGAAAAAACATAATATTTTTTTAGTTACTTTGGAAAAAAAAATATTTTTTTAGTTACTTTGGAAAAAAAAATATTTTTTTAGTTACTTTGGAAAAAAAAATATTTTTTTAGTTACTTTGGGAAAAAAAATATTTTTTTAGTTACTTTGGAAAAAAAAATATTTTTTTAGTTACTTTGGAAAAAAAAATATTTTTTTAGTTACTTTGGAAAAAAAAATATTTTTTTAGTTACTTTGGGAAAAAAAATAATTTTTTAGTTACTTTGGAAAAAGAAATATTTTTTTAGTTACTTTGGGAAAAAGAAATATTTTTTTAGTTACTTTGGAAAAAAAAATATTTTTTTAGTTACTTTGGAAAAAAAAATATTTTTTTAGTTATTTTGGAAAAAAAAATATTTTTTTAGTTACTTTGGAAAAAAAAATATTTTTTTAGTTACTTTGGAAAAAAAAATATTTTTTTAGTTACTTTGGAAAAAAAAATATTTTTTTAGTTACTTTGGAAAAAAAAATATTTTTTTAGTTACTTTGGAAAAAAAAAATATTTTTTTAGTTACTTTGGAAAAAAAAATATTTTTTTAGTTACTTTGGAAACAAAAATATTTTTTTAGTTTCTTTGGAAAAAAAAATATTTTTTTAGTTACTTTGGAAAAAAAAAATGTTTTTAGTTACTTTGGGAAAAAAAATATTTTTTTAGTTACTTTGGAAAAAGAAATATTTTTTTAGTTACTTTGGGAAAAAAAATATTTTTTTAGTTACTTTGGAAAAAAAAATATTTTTTTAGTTACTTTGGAAAAAAAATATTTTTTTAGTTACTTTGGAAAAAAAAATATTTTTTTAGTTACTTTGGAAAAAAAATATTTTTTTAGTTACTTTGGAAAAAAAAATATTTTTTTCGTTACTTTGGAAAAAAAAATATTTTTTTAGTTACTTTGGAAAAAAAAATATTTTTTTCGTTACTTTGGAAAAAAAAATATTTTTTTAGTTACTTTGGAAAAAAAAATATTTTTTTAGTTACTTTGGAAAAAAAAATATTTTTTTAGTTACTTTGGAAAAAAAATATTTTTTTAGTTACTTTGGAAAAAAATATATTTTTTTAGTTTCTTTGGAAAAAAAAATATTTTTTTAGTTACTTTGGAAACAAAAATATTTTTTTAGTTACTTTGGAAAAAAAAATATTTTTTTAGTTACTTTGGAAAAAAAAATATTTTTTTAGTTTCTTTGGAAAAAAAAAATTTTTTTTTAGTTACTTTGGGGAAAAAAATATTTTTTTAGTTTCTTTGGAAAAAAAAATATTTTTTTAGTTACTTTGGAAAAAAAAATATTTTTTTAGTTACTTTGGAAAAAAAAATATTTTTTTAGTTACTTTGGAAAAAAATATATTTTTTTAGTTACTTTGGAAAAAAAATATTTTTTTAGTTACTTTGGAAAAAAAAATATTTTTTTAGTTTCTTTGGGAAAAAAAATATTTTTTTAGTTACTTTGGAAAAAAAAAAAATTTTTTAGTTACTTTGGAAAAAAATATATTTTTTTAGTTACTTTGGAAACAAAAATATTTTTTTAGTTACTTTGGAAACAAAAATATTTTTTTAGTTACTTTGGAAAAAAAAATATTTTTTTAGTTACTTTGGAAAAAAAAATATTTTTTTAGTTACTTTGGAAAAAAAATATTTTTTTAGTTACTTTGGAAAAAAAAATATTTTTTTAGTTTCTTTGGAAAAAAAAAAATTTTTTTTAGTTACTTTGGGAAAAAAAATATTTTTTTAGTTTCTTTGGGAAAAAAAATATTTTTTTAGTTACTTTGGAAAAAAAAATATTTTTTTAGTTACTTTGGAAAAAAAAATATTTTTTTAGTTACTTTGGAAAAAAAAATATTTTTTTAGTTACTTTGGAAAAAAAATATTTTTTTAGTTACTTTGGAAAAAAAAATATTTTTTTAGTTTCTTTGGGAAAAAAAATATTTTTTTAGTTACTTTGGAAAAAAAAATATTTTTTTAGTTACTTTGGAAAAAAAATATTTTTTTAGTTACTTTGGAAAAAAAAATATTTTTTTAGTTACTTTGGAAAAAAAAATATTTTTTTAGTTTCTTTGGAAAAAAAATAATATTTTTTTAGTTACTTTGGAAAAAAAAATATTTTTTTAGTTACTTTGGAAAAAAAAATATTTTTTTAGTTACTTTGGAAAAAAAAATATTTTTTTAGTTACTTTGGGAAAAAAAATATTTTTTTAGTTACTTTGGAAAAAAAAATATTTTTTTAGTTACTTTGGAAAAAAAAATATTTTTTTAGTTACTTTGGAAAAAAAAATATTTTTTTAGTTACTTTGGGAAAAAAAATAATTTTTTAGTTACTTTGGAAAAAAAAATATTTTTTTAGTTTCTTTGGAAAAAAAATATTTTTTTAGTTTCTTTGGAAAAAAAAATATTTTTTTAGTTACTTTGGAAAAAGAAATATTTTTTTAGTTACTTTGGGAAAAAGAAATATTTTTTTAGTTACTTTGGAAAAAAAAATATTTTTTTAGTTACTTTGGAAAAAAAAAATATTTTTTTAGTTACTTTGGAAAAAAAAATATTTTTTTAGTTACTTTGGAAACAAAAATATTTTTTTAGTTTCTTTGGAAAAAAAAATATTTTTTTAGTTACTTTGGAAAAAAAAAATGTTTTTAGTTACTTTGGGAAAAAAAATATTTTTTTAGTTACTTTGGAAAAAGAAATATTTTTTTAGTTACTTTGGGAAAAAAAATATTTTTTTAGTTACTTTGGGAAAAAAAATATTTTTTTAGTTACTTTGGAAAAAAAATATTTTTTTAGTTACTTTGGAAAAAAAAATATTTTTTTAGTTACTTTGGAAAAAAAATATTTTTTTAGTTACTTTGGAAAAAAAAATATTTTTTTCGTTACTTTGGAAAAAAAAATATTTTTTTAGTTACTTTGGAAAAAAAAATATTTTTTTCGTTACTTTGGAAAAAAAAATATTTTTTTAGTTACTTTGGAAAAAAAAATATTTTTTTAGTTACTTTGGAAAAAAAAATATTTTTTTAGTTACTTTGGAAAAAAAATATTTTTTTAGTTACTTTGGAAAAAAATATATTTTTTTAGTTACTTTGGGAAAAAAAATATTTTTTTAGTTACTTTGGAAAAAAAAATATTTTTTTAGTTACTTTGGAAAAAAAAATATTTTTTTAGTTACTTTGGAAAAAAAAATATTTTTTTAGTTTCTTTGGAAAAATTTTTTTTTTTTTTAGTTCCTTTGGAAAAAAAATATTTTTTTAGTTTCTTTGGAAAAAAAATATTTTTTTAGTTACTTTGGAAAAAAAATATTTTTTTAGTTACTTTGGAAAAAAAAATATTTTTTTAGTTACTTTGGAAAAAAAATATTTTTTTAGTTACTTTGGAAAAAAAAACATTTTTTTAGTTATTTTGGAAAAAAAAATATTTTTTTAGTTACTTTGGAAAAAAAAATATTTTTTTAGTTACTTTGGAAAAAAAAATATTTTTTTAGTTACTTTGGAAAAAAAAATATTTTTTTAGTTACTTTGGAAAAAAAAATATTTTTTTAGTTACTTTGGAAAAAAAAATATTTTTTAGTTACTTTGGAAAAAAAAATATTTTTTTAGTTTCTTTGGAAAAAAAATATTTTTTTTAGTTACTTTGGAAAAAAAAATATTTTTTTAGTTTCTTTGGGAAAAAAAATATTTTTTTAGTTACTTTGGAAAAAAAAAATATTTTTTTAGTTACTTTGGGAAAAAAAATATTTTTTTAGTTATTTTGGAAAAAAAAATTTTTTTTTAGTTACTTTGGAAAAAAAAATATTTTTTTAGTTACTTTGGAAAAAAAAATATTTTTTTAGTTACTTTGGAAAAAAAAAATTTTTTAGTTACTTTGGAAAAAAAAATATTTTTTTAGTTACTTTGGAAAAAAAAATATTTTTTTAGTTACTTTGGAAAAAAAAATATTTTTTTAGTTACTTTGGAAAAAAAAATATTTTTTTAGTTACTTTGGAAAAAAAAATATTTTTTTAGTTACTTTGGAAAAAAAAATATTTTTTTAGTTTCTTTGGAAAAAAAAAATATTTTTTTAGTTACTTTGGAAAAAAAAAAATTTTTTAGTTACTTTGGAAAAAAAAATATATTTTTTTAGTTACTTTGGAAAAAAAAATATTTTTTTAGTTACTTTGGAAAAAAAAATATTTTTTTAGTTACTTTGGAAAAAAAAATATTTTTTTAGTTACTTTGGAAAAAAAAATATTTTTTTAGTTACTTTGGAAAAAAAAATATTTTTTTAGTTACTTTGGAAAAAAAAAAATTTTTTTAGTTACTTTGGGAAAAAAATATTTTTTTAGTTACTTTGGAAAAAAAAATATTTTTTTAGTTACTTTGGAAAAAAAAAATATTTTTTTAGTTACTTTGGAAAAAAAAATATTTTTTTAGTTACTTTGGAAAAAAAAATATTTTTTTAGTTACTTTGGGAAAAAAAATAATTTTTTAGTTACTTTGGAAAAAAAAATATTTTTTTAGTTACTTTGGAAAAAAATATATTTTTTTAGTTACTTTGGAAAAAAATATATTTTTTTAGTTACTTTGGAAAAAAAAATATTTTTTAGTTACTTTGGAAAAAAAAATATTTTTTTAGTTTCTTTGGAAAAAAAATATTTTTTTTAGTTACTTTGGAAAAAAAAATATTTTTTTAGTTTCTTTGGGAAAAAAAATATTTTTTTAGTTACTTTGGAAAAAAAAAATATTTTTTTAGTTACTTTGGGAAAAAAAATATTTTTTTAGTTACTTTGGAAAAAAAAATATTTTTTTAGTTACTTTGGAAAAAAATATATTTTTTTAGTTACTTTGGAAAAAAAAATATTTTTTTAGTTACTTTGGAAAAAAATATATTTTTTTAGTTACTTTGGAAAAAAAAATATTTTTTTAGTTACTTTGGGAAAAAAATATTTTTTTAGTTACTTTGGAAAAAAAAAAATTTTTTTAGTTACTTTGGAAAAAAAAAATATTTTTTTAGTTACTTTGGAAAAAAAATATTTTTTTAGTTACTTTGGAAAAAAAAATATTTTTTTAGTTACTTTGGGAAAAAAAATAATTTTTTAGTTACTTTGGAAAAAAAAATTTTTTTTTAGTTACTTTGGAAAAAAAAATATTTTTTTAGTTACTTTGGAAAAAAAAATATTTTTTTAGTTACTTTGGAAAAAAAAATATTTTTTTAGTTACTTTGGAAAAAAAAATATTTTTTTAGTTACTTTGGAAAAAAAAATATTTTTTTAGTTTCTTTGGAAAAAGAAATATTTTTTTAGTTACTTTGGGAAAAAAAATATTTTTTTAGTTACTTTGGAAAAAAAAATATTTTTAAGTTACTTTGGAATAAAAAATATTTTTTTAGTTACTTTGGAAAAAAAAATATTTTTTTAGTTACTTTGGAAAAAAAAATATTTTTTTAGTTACTTTGGAAAAAAAAATATTTTTTTAGTTACTTTGGAAAAAAAAATATTTTTTTAGTTACTTTGGAAAAAAAAATATTTTTTTAGTTACTTTGGAAAAAAAAATATTTTTTTAGTTACTTTGGGAAAAAAAATATTTTTTTAGTTACTTTGGAAAAAAAAATATTTTTTTAGTTACTTTGGAAAAAAAAATATTTTTTTAGTTACTTTGGAAAAAAAAATATTTTTTAGTTACTTTGGAAAAAAAAATATTTTTTTAGTTTCTTTGGAAAAAAAATATTTTTTTTAGTTACTTTGGAAAAAAAAATATTTTTTTAGTTTCTTTGGGAAAAAAAATATTTTTTTAGTTACTTTGGAAAAAAAAATATTTTTTTAGTTACTTTGGGAAAAAAAATATTTTTTTAGTTACTTTGGAAAAAAAAATATTTTTTTTAGTTTCTTTGGAAAAAAAAATATTTTTTTAGTTACTTTGGGAAAAAAAATATTTTTTTAGTTACTTTGGAAAAAAAAATATTTTTTTAGTTACTTTGGAAAAAAAAATATTTTTTTAGTTACTTTGGAAAAAAAAATATTTTTTTAGTTACTTTGGAAAAAAAAATATTTTTTTAGTTACTTTGGAAAAAAAAATATTTTTTTAGTTACTTTGGGAAAAAAAATTTTTTTTAGTTACTTTGGAAAAAAAATATTTTTTTTAGTTACTTTGGAAAAAAAAATATTTTTTTAGTTACTTTGGAAAAAAAAATATTTTTTTAGTTACTTTGGAAAAAAAAATATTTTTTTAGTTACTTTGGGAAAAAAAATAATTTTTTAGTTACTTTGGAAAAAAAATTTTTTTTTTAGTTACTTTGGAAAAAAAAATATTTTTTTAGTTACTTTGGAAAAAAAAATATTTTTTTAGTTACTTTGGAAAAAAAAATATTTTTTTAGTTACTTTGGAAAAAAAAATATTTTTTTAGTTACTTTGGAAAAAAAAATATTTTTTTAGTTTCTTTGGAAAAAGAAATATTTTTTTAGTTACTTTGGGAAAAAAAATATTTTTTTAGTTACTTTGGAAAAAAAAATATTTTTTTAGTTACTTTGGAATAAAAAATATTTTTTTAGTTACTTTGGAAAAAAAAATATTTTTTTAGTTACTTTGGAAAAAAAAATATTTTTTTAGTTACTTTGGAAAAAAAAATATTTTTTTAGTTACTTTGGAAAAAAAAATATTTTTTTAGTTACTTTGGAAAAAAAAATATTTTTTTAGTTACTTTGGAAAAAAAAATATTTTTTTAGTTACTTTGGAAAAAAAAATATTTTTTAGTTACTTTGGAAAAAAAAATATTTTTTTAGTTTCTTTGGAAAAAAAATATATTTTTTAGTTACTTTGGAAAAAAAATTTTTTTTTTAGTTTCTTTGGGAAAAAAAATATTTTTTTAGTTACTTTGGAAAAAAAAATATTTTTTTAGTTACTTTGGAAAAAAAAATATTTTTTTAGTTACTTTGGAAAAAAAAATATTTTTTTAGTTACTTTGGAAAAAAAATATTTTTTTAGTTACTTTGGAAAAAAAAATATTTTTTTAGTTACTTTGGAAAAAAAAATATTTTTTTAGTTACTTTGGAAAAAAAAATATTTTTTTAGTTACTTTGGAAAAAAAAATATTTTTTTAGTTACTTTGGAAAAAAAAATATTTTTTTAGTTACTTTGGAAAAAAAAATATTTTTTAGTTACTTTGGAAAAAAAAATATTTTTTTAGTTTCTTTGGAAAATTTTTTTTTTTTTAATTACTTTGGAAAAAAAATTTTTTTTTAGTTACTTTGGAAAAAAAAAAATTTTTTTAGTTACTTTGGAAAAAAAAATATATTTTTTTAGTTACTTTGGAAAAAAAAATATTTTTTTAGTTACTTTGGAAACAAAAATATTTTTTTAGTTACTTTGGAAAAAAAAATATTTTTTTAGTTACTTTGGAAACAAAAATATTTTTTTAGTTACTTTGGAAAAAAAAATATTTTTTTAGTTACTTTGGAAAAAAAAATATTTTTTTAGTTTCTTTGGAAAAAAAAATATTTTTTT
Organism: Melanostigma gelatinosum; assembly: GCF_949748355.1. Classification (NCBI taxonomy): domain Eukaryota; kingdom Metazoa; phylum Chordata; class Actinopteri; order Perciformes; family Zoarcidae; genus Melanostigma; species Melanostigma gelatinosum. The sequence goes on along the minus strand of NW_027634843.1, from coordinate 40,885 downwards.
AGTTACTTTGGAAAAAAAAATATTTTTTTAGTTACTTTGGAAAAAAAAATATTTTTTTAGTTACTTTGGAAAAAAAATATTTTTTTAGTTACTTTGGAAAAAAAAATATTTTTTTAGTTTCTTTGGGAAAAAAAATATTTTTTTAGTTACTTTGGAAAAAAAAATATTTTTTTAGTTACTTTGGAAAAAAAAATATTTTTTTAGTTACTTTGGAAAAAAAAATATTTTTTTAGTTACTTTGGAAAAAAAAATATTTTTTAGTTACTTTGGAAAAAAAAAATTTTTTTTACTTTCTTTGGAAAATTATTTTTTTTTTTAATTACTTTGGAAAATTTTTTTTTTTTAGTTACTTTGGAAAAAAAAAAATTTTTTTAGTTACTTTGGAAAAAAAAAATATTTTTTTAGTTACTTTGGAAAAAAAAATATTTTTTTAGTTACTTTGGAAACAAAAATATTTTTTTAGTTACTTTGGAAAAAAAAATATTTTTTTAGTTACTTTGGAAAAAAAAATATTTTTTTAGTTACTTTGGAAAAAAAAATATTTTTTTAGTTACTTTGGAAAAAAAAATATTTTTTTAGTTACTTTGGAAAAAAAAATATTTTTTTAGTTACTTTGGAAAAAAAAATATTTTTTAGTTACTTTGGAAAAAAAAATATTTTTTTAGTTTCTTTGGAAAATTTTTTTTTTTTTAATTACTTTGGAAAAAAAATTTTTTTTTAGTTACTTTGGAAAAAAAAAAATTTTTTTAGTTACTTTGGAAAAAAAAATATATTTTTTTAGTTACTTTGGAAAAAAAAATATTTTTTTAGTTACTTTGGAAAAAAAAATATTTTTTTAGTTACTTTGGAAAAAAAAATATTTTTTAGTTACTTTGGAAAAAAAAATATTTTTTTAGTTTCTTTGGAAAATTTTTTTTTTTTTAATTACTTTGGAAAAAAAATTTTTTTTTAGTTACTTTGGAAAAAAAAAAATTTTTTTAGTTACTTTGGAAAAAAAAAATATTTTTTTAGTTACTTTGGAAAAAAAAATATTTTTTTAGTTACTTTGGAAAAAAAAATATTTTTTTAGTTACTTTGGAAAAAAAAATATTTTTTAGTTACTTTGGAAAAAAAAATATTTTTTTAGTTTCTTTGGAAAATTTTTTTTTTTTTAATTACTTTGGAAAAAAAATTTTTTTTTAGTTACTTTGGAAAAAAAAAAATTTTTTTAGTTACTTTGGAAAAAAAAATATATTTTTTTAGTTACTTTGGAAAAAAAAATATTTTTTTAGTTACTTTGGAAACAAAAATATTTTTTTAGTTACTTTGGAAAAAAAAATATTTTTTTAGTTACTTTGGAAACAAAAATATTTTTTTAGTTACTTTGGAAAAAAAAATATTTTTTTAGTTACTTTGGAAAAAAAAATATTTTTTTAGTTTCTTTGGAAAAAAAAATATTTTTTTAGTTACTTTGGAAAAAAAAATATTTTTTTAGTTACTTTGGAAAAAAAAATATTTTTTTAGTTACTTTGGAAAAAAAATATTTTTTTAGTTACTTTGGAAAAAAAAATATTTTTTTAGTTTCTTTGGGAAAAAAAATATTTTTTTAGTTACTTTGGAAAAAAAAATATTTTTTTAGTTACTTTGGAAAAAAAAATATTTTTTTAGTTACTTTGGAAAAAAAAATATTTTTTTAGTTACTTTGGAAAAAAAAATATTTTTTAGTTACTTTGGAAAAAAAAAATTTTTTTTACTTTCTTTGGAAAATTATTTTTTTTTTTAATTACTTTGGAAAATTTTTTTTTTTTAGTTACTTTGGAAAAAAAAAAATTTTTTTAGTTACTTTGGAAAAAAAAAATATTTTTTTAGTTACTTTGGAAAAAAAAATATTTTTTTAGTTACTTTGGAAACAAAAATATTTTTTTAGTTACTTTGGAAAAAAAAATATTTTTTTAGTTACTTTGGAAAAAAAAATATTTTTTTAGTTACTTTGGAAAAAAAAATATTTTTTTAGTTACTTTGGAAAAAAAAATATTTTTTTAGTTTCTTTGGAAAAAAAAAATTTTTTTTTAGTTACTTTGGGAAAAAAAATATTTTTTTAGTTTCTTTGGAAAAAAAATATTTTTTTAGTTACTTTGGAAAAAAATATATTTTTTTAGTTACTTTGGAAAAAAAAATATTTTTTTAGTTACTTTGGAAAAAAAAATATTTTTTTAGTTACTTTGGAAAAAAAATATTTTTTTAGTTACTTTGGAAAAAAAAATATTTTTTTAGTTTCTTTGGGAAAAAAAATATTTTTTTAGTTACTTTGGAAAAAAAAATATTTTTTTAGTTACTTTGGAAAAAAAATATTTTTTTAGTTACTTTGGAAAAAAAAATATTTTTTTAGTTACTTTGGAAAAAAAAATATTTTTTTAGTTTCTTTGGAAAAAAAATAATATTTTTTTAGTTACTTTGGAAAAAAAAATATTTTTTTAGTTACTTTGGAAAAAAAAATATTTTTTTAGTTACTTTGGGAAAAAAAATATTTTTTTAGTTACTTTGGAAAAAAAAATATTTTTTTAGTTACTTTGGAAAAAAAAATATTTTTTTAGTTACTTTGGAAAAAAAAATATTTTTTTAGTTACTTTGGAAAAAAAAATATTTTTTTAGTTACTTTGGGAAAAAAAATAATTTTTTAGTTACTTTGGAAAAAAAATATTTTTTTAATTTCTTTGGAAAAAAAAATATTTTTTTAGTTTCTTTGGAAAAAAAAATATTTTTTTAGTTACTTTGGAAAAAGAAATATTTTTTTAGTTACTTTGGGAAAAAGAAATATTTTTTTAGTTACTTTGGAAAAAAAAATATTTTTTTAGTTACTTTGGAAAAAAAAATATTTTTTTAGTTATTTTGGAAAAAAAAATATTTTTTTAGTTACTTTGGAAAAAAAAATATTTTTTTAGTTACTTTGGAAAAAAAAATATTTTTTTAGTTACTTTGGAAAAAAAAATATTTTTTTAGTTACTTTGGAAAAAAAAATATTTTTTTAGTTACTTTGGAAAAAAAAAATATTTTTTTAGTTACTTTGGAAAAAAAAATATTTTTTTAGTTACTTTGGAAACAAAAATATTTTTTTAGTTTCTTTGGAAAAAAAAATATTTTTTTAGTTACTTTGGAAAAAAAAATATTTTTTTAGTTACTTTGGGAAAAAAAATATTTTTTTAGTTACTTTGGAAAAAGAAATATTTTTTTAGTTACTTTGGGAAAAAAAATATTTTTTTAGTTACTTTGGAAAAAAAAATATTTTTTTAGTTACTTTGGAAAAAAAATATTTTTTTAGTTACTTTGGAAAAAAAAATATTTTTTTAGTTACTTTGGAAAAAAAATATTTTTTTAGTTACTTTGGAAAAAAAAATATTTTTTTCGTTACTTTGGGAAAAAAAATATTTTTTTAGTTACTTTGGAAAAAAAAATATTTTTTTAGTTACTTTGGAAAAAAAAATATTTTTTTAGTTACTTTGGAAAAAAAAATATTTTTTTAGTTACTTTGGAAAAAAAATATTTTTTAGTTTCTTTGGAAAAAAAATATTTTTTTTAGTTACTTTGGAAAAAAAAATATTTTTTTAGTTTCTTTGGGAAAAAAAATATTTTTTTAGTTACTTTGGAAAAAAAAAATATTTTTTTAGTTTCTTTGGGAAAAAAAATATTTTTTTAGTTACTTTGGAAAAAAAAATATTTTTTAGTTACTTTGGAAAAAAAAATATTTTTTTAGTTTCTTTGGAAATTTTTTTTTTTTTTTAATTACTTTGGAAAAATTTTTTTTTTTTAGTTACTTTGGAAAAAAAAAAAATTTTTTAGTTACTTTGGAAAAAAAAAATATTTTTTTAGTTACTTTGGAAAAAAAAATATTTTTTTAGTTACTTTGGAAACAAAAATATTTTTTTAGTTACTTTGGAAAAAAAAATATTTTTTTAGTTACTTTGGAAACAAAAATATTTTTTTAGTTACTTTGGAAAAAAAAATATTTTTTTAGTTACTTTGGAAAAAAAATATTTTTTTAGTTTCTTTGGAAAAAAAAAATTTTTTTTTAGTTACTTTGGGAAAAAAAATATTTTTTTAGTTTCTTTGGAAAAAAAAATATTTTTTTAGTTACTTTGGAAAAAAAAATATTTTTTTAGTTACTTTGGAAAAAAAATATTTTTTTAGTTACTTTGGAAAAAAAAATATTTTTTTAGTTACTTTGGAAAAAAAATATTTTTTTAGTTACTTTGGAAAAAAAAATATTTTTTTAGTTTCTTTGGGAAAAAAAATATTTTTTTAGTTACTTTGGAAAAAAAAATATTTTTTTAGTTACTTTGGAAAAAAAAATATTTTTTTAGTTACTTTGGAAAAAAAAATATTTTTTTAGTTACTTTGGAAAAAAAAATATTTTTTAGTTACTTTGGAAAAAAAAAAAATTTTTTAGTTTCTTTGGAAAATTTTTTTTTTTTTTAATTACTTTGGAAAAAAATTTTTTTTTTAGTTACTTTGGAAAAAAAATTTTTTTTTAGTTACTTTGGAAAAAAAAAATATTTTTTTAGTTACTTTGGAAAAAAAAATATTTTTTTAGTTACTTTGGAAACAAAAATATTTTTTTAGTTACTTTGGAAAAAAAAATATTTTTTTAGTTACTTTGGAAAAAAAAATATTTTTTTAGTTACTTTGGAAAAAAAAATATTTTTTTAGTTACTTTGGAAAAAAAAATATTTTTTTAGTTTCTTTGGAATTTTTTTTTTTTTTTTTAGTTACTTTGGGAAAAAAAATATTTTTTTAGTTTCTTTGGAAAAAAAAATATTTTTTTAGTTACTTTGGAAAAAAAAATATTTTTTTAGTTACTTTGGAAAAAAAAATATTTTTTTAGTTACTTTGGAAAAAAAAATATTTTTTTAGTTACTTTGGAAAAAAAATATTTTTTTAGTTACTTTGGAAAAAAAAATATTTTTTTAGTTTCTTTGGGAAAAAAAATATTTTTTTAGTTACTTTGGAAAAAAAAATATTTTTTTAGTTACTTTGGAAAAAAAATATTTTTTTAGTTACTTTGGAAAAAAAAATATTTTTTTAGTTACTTTGGAAAAAAAAATATTTTTTTAGTTACTTTGGGAAAAAAAAATTTTTTTTAGTTACTTTGGAAAAAAAAAATTTTTTTTAGTTACTTTGGAAAAAAAAATATTTTTTTAGTTTCTTTGGAAAAAAAATATTTTTTTAGTTACTTTGGAAAAAAAAATATTTTTTTAGTTTCTTTGGGAAAAAAAATATTTTTTTAGTTACTTTGGAAAAAAAAATATTTTTTTAGTTACTTTGGAAAAAAAATATTTTTTTAGTTACTTTGGAAAAAAAAATATTTTTTTAGTTACTTTGGAAAAAAAAATATTTTTTTAGTTTCTTTGGAAAAAAAATAATATTTTTTTAGTTACTTTGGAAAAAAAAATATTTTTTTAGTTACTTTGGAAAAAAAAATATTTTTTTAGTTACTTTGGAAAAAAAAATATTTTTTTAGTTACTTTGGAAAAAAAAATATTTTTTTAGTTACTTTGGAAAAAAAAATATTTTTTTAGTTACTTTGGAAAAAAAAATATTTTTTTAGTTACTTTGGAAAAAAAAATATTTTTTTAGTTACTTTGGGAAAAAAAATAATTTTTTAGTTACTTTGGAAAAAAAAATATTTTTTTAGTTTCTTTGGAAAAAAAAATATTTTTTTAGTTTCTTTGGAAAAAAAAATATTTTTTTAGTTACTTTGGGAAAAAGAAATATTTTTTTAGTTACTTTGGAAAAAAAAATATTTTTTTAGTTACTTTGGAAAAAAAAATATTTTTTTAGTTATTTTGGAAAAAAAAATATTTTTTTAGTTACTTTGGAAAAAAAAATATTTTTTTAGTTACTTTGGAAAAAAAAATATTTTTTTAGTTACTTTGGAAAAAAAAATATTTTTTTAGTTACTTTGGAAAAAAAAATATTTTTTTAGTTACTTTGGAAAAAAAAAATATTTTTTTAGTTACTTTGGAAAAAAAAATATTTTTTTAGTTACTTTGGAAACAAAAATATTTTTTTAGTTTCTTTGGAAAAAAAAATATTTTTTTAGTTACTTTGGAAAAAAAAATATTTTTTTAGTTACTTTGGGAAAAAAAATATTTTTTTAGTTACTTTGGAAAAAGAAATATTTTTTTAGTTACTTTGGGAAAAAAAATATTTTTTTAGTTACTTTGGAAAAAAAAATATTTTTTTAGTTACTTTGGAAAAAAAATATTTTTTTAGTTACTTTGGAAAAAAAAATATTTTTTTAGTTACTTTGGAAAAAAAATATTTTTTTAGTTACTTTGGAAAAAAAAATATTTTTTTCGTTACTTTGGAAAAAAAAATATTTTTTTAGTTACTTTGGAAAAAAAAATATTTTTTTAGTTACTTTGGAAAAAAAAATATTTTTTTAGTTACTTTGGAAAAAAAAATATTTTTTTAGTTACTTTGGAAAAAAAAATATTTTTTTAGTTACTTTGGAAAAAAAATATTTTTTTAGTTACTTTGGAAAAAAAAATATTTTTTTCGTTACTTTGGGAAAAAAAATATTTTTTTAGTTACTTTGGAAAAAAAAATATTTTTTTAGTTACTTTGGAAAAAAAAATATTTTTTTAGTTACTTTGGAAAAAAAAATATTTTTTTAGTTACTTTGGAAAAAAAATATTTTTTAGTTTCTTTGGAAAAAAAATATTTTTTTTAGTTACTTTGGAAAAAAAAATATTTTTTTAGTTTCTTTGGGAAAAAAAATATTTTTTTAGTTACTTTGGAAAAAAAAAATATTTTTTTAGTTTCTTTGGGAAAAAAAATATTTTTTTAGTTACTTTGGAAAAAAAAATATTTTTTAGTTACTTTGGAAAAAAAAATATTTTTTTAGTTTCTTTGGAAATTTTTTTTTTTTTTTAATTACTTTGGAAAATTTTTTTTTTTTTAGTTACTTTGGAAAAAAAAAAAATTTTTTAGTTACTTTGGAAAAAAAAAATATTTTTTTAGTTACTTTGGAAAAAAAAATATTTTTTTAGTTACTTTGGAAACAAAAATATTTTTTTAGTTACTTTGGAAAAAAAAATATTTTTTTAGTTACTTTGGAAACAAAAATATTTTTTTAGTTACTTTGGAAAAAAAAATATTTTTTTAGTTACTTTGGAAAAAAAAAATTTTTTTAGTTACTTTGGAAAAAAAATATTTTTTTAGTTTCTTTGGAAAAAAAAAATTTTTTTTTAGTTACTTTGGGAAAAAAAATATTTTTTTAGTTTCTTTGGAAAAAAAAATATTTTTTTAGTTACTTTGGAAAAAAAAATATTTTTTTAGTTACTTTGGAAAAAAAATATTTTTTTAGTTACTTTGGAAAAAAAAATATTTTTTTAGTTACTTTGGAAAAAAAATATTTTTTTAGTTACTTTGGAAAAAAAAATATTTTTTTAGTTTCTTTGGGAAAAAAAATATTTTTTTAGTTACTTTGGAAAAAAAAATATTTTTTTAGTTACTTTGGAAAAAAAAATATTTTTTTAGTTACTTTGGAAAAAAAAATATTTTTTTAGTTACTTTGGAAAAAAAAATATTTTTTAGTTACTTTGGAAAAAAAAAATTTTTTTTAGTTTCTTTGGAAATTTTTTTTTTTTTTAATTACTTTGGAAAAAAAAATTTTTTTTAGTTACTTTGGAAAAAATATTTTTTTTTAGTTACTTTGGAAAAAAAAAATATTTTTTTAGTTACTTTGGAAAAAAAAATATTTTTTTAGTTACTTTGGAAACAAAAATATTTTTTTAGTTACTTTGGAAAAAAAAATATTTTTTTAGTTACTTTGGAAAAAAAAATATTTTTTTAGTTACTTTGGAAAAAAAAATATTTTTTTAGTTACTTTGGAAAAAAAAATATTTTTTTAGTTTCTTTGGAATTTTTTTTTTTTTTTTAGTTACTTTGGGAAAAAATATATTTTTTTAGTTTCTTTGGAAAAAAAAATATTTTTTTAGTTACTTTGGAAAAAAAAATATTTTTTTAGTTACTTTGGAAAAAAAAATATTTTTTTAGTTACTTTGGAAAAAAAAATATTTTTTTAGTTACTTTGGAAAAAAAAATATTTTTTTAGTTACTTTGGAAAAAAAAATATTTTTTTAGTTACTTTGGAAAAAAAAATATTTTTTTAGTTACTTTGGAAAAAAAATATTTTTTTAGTTTCTTTGGAAAAAAAAATTTTTTTTTTAGTTACTTTGGGAAAAAAAAATATTTTTTTAGTTTCTTTGGAAAAAAAAATATTTTTTTAGTTACTTTGGAAAAAAAAATATTTTTTTAGTTACTTTGGAAAAAAAATATTTTTTTAGTTACTTTGGAAAAAAAAATATTTTTTTAGTTACTTTGGAAAAAAAATATTTTTTTAGTTACTTTGGAAAAAAAAATATTTTTTTAGTTTCTTTGGGAAAAAAAATATTTTTTTAGTTACTTTGGAAAAAAAAATATTTTTTTAGTTACTTTGGAAAAAAAAATATTTTTTTAGTTACTTTGGAAAAAAAAATATTTTTTTAGTTACTTTGGAAAAAAAAATATTTTTTAGTTACTTTGGAAAAAAAAAAATTTTTTTAGTTTCTTTGGAAAATTTATTTTTTTTTTAATTACTTTGGAAAAAAAATTTTTTTTTAGTTACTTTGGAAAAAATATTTTTTTTTAGTTACTTTGGAAAAAAAAAATATTTTTTTAGTTACTTTGGAAAAAAAAATATTTTTTTAGTTACTTTGGAAACAAAAATATTTTTTTAGTTACTTTGGAAAAAAAAATATTTTTTTAGTTACTTTGGAAAAAAAAATATTTTTTTAGTTACTTTGGAAAAAAAAATATTTTTTTAGTTACTTTGGAAAAAAAAATATTTTTTTAGTTTCTTTGGAATTTTTTTTTTTTTTTTTAGTTACTTTGGGAAAAAATATATTTTTTTAGTTTCTTTGGAAAAAAAAATATTTTTTTAGTTACTTTGGAAAAAAAAATATTTTTTTAGTTACTTTGGAAAAAAAAATATTTTTTTAGTTACTTTGGAAAAAAAAATATTTTTTTAGTTACTTTGGAAAAAAAATATTTTTTTAGTTACTTTGGAAAAAAAAATATTTTTTTAGTTTCTTTGGGAAAAAAAATATTTTTTTAGTTACTTTGGAAAAAAAAATATTTTTTTAGTTACTTTGGAAAAAAAAATATTTTTTTAGTTACTTTGGAAAAAAAAATATTTTTTTAGTTACTTTGGAAAAAAAAATATTTTTTTAGTTACTTTGGGAAAAAAAATTTTTATTTAGTTACTTTGGAAAAAAAAAAATTTTTTTAGTTACTTTGGAAAAAAAAATATTTTTTTAGTTTCTTTGGAAAAAAAATATTTTTTTAGTTACTTTGGAAAAAAAAATATTTTTTTAGTTTCTTTGGGAAAAAAAATATTTTTTTAGTTACTTTGGAAAAAAAAATATTTTTTTAGTTACTTTGGAAAAAAAATATTTTTTTAGTTACTTTGGAAAAAAAAATATTTTTTTAGTTACTTTGGAAAAAAAAATATTTTTTTAGTTTCTTTGGAAAAAAAATAATATTTTTTTAGTTACTTTGGAAAAAAAAATATTTTTTTAGTTACTTTGGAAAAAAAAATATTTTTTTAGTTACTTTGGAAAAAAAAATATTTTTTTAGTTACTTTGGAAAAAAAAATATTTTTTTAGTTACTTTGGAAAAAAAAATATTTTTTTAGTTACTTTGGAAAAAAAAATATTTTTTTAGTTACTTTGGAAAAAAAAATATTTTTTTAGTTACTTTGGGAAAAAAAATAATTTTTTAGTTACTTTGGAAAAAAAAATATTTTTTTAGTTACTTTGGAAAAAGAAATATTTTTTTAGTTACTTTGGGAAAAAGAAATATTTTTTTAGTTACTTTGGAAAAAAAAATATTTTTTTAGTTACTTTGGAAAAAAAAATATTTTTTTAGTTATTTTGGAAAAAAAAATATTTTTTTAGTTACTTTGGAAAAAAAAATATTTTTTTAGTTACTTTGGAAAAAAAAATATTTTTTTAGTTACTTTGGAAAAAAAAATATTTTTTTAGTTACTTTGGAAAAAAAAATATTTTTTTAGTTACTTTGGAAAAAAAAAATATTTTTTTAGTTACTTTGGAAAAAAAAATATTTTTTTAGTTACTTTGGAAACAAAAATATTTTTTTAGTTTCTTTGGAAAAAAAAATATTTTTTTAGTTACTTTGGAAAAAAAAATATTTTTTTAGTTACTTTGGGAAAAAAAATATTTTTTTAGTTACTTTGGAAAAAGAAATATTTTTTTAGTTACTTTGGGAAAAAAAATATTTTTTTAGTTACTTTGGAAAAAAAAATATTTTTTTAGTTACTTTGGAAAAAAAATATTTTTTTAGTTACTTTGGAAAAAAAAATATTTTTTTAGTTACTTTGGAAAAAAAATATTTTTTTAGTTACTTTGGAAAAAAAAATATTTTTTTCGTTACTTTGGAAAAAAAAATATTTTTTTCGTTACTTTGGAAAAAAAAATATTTTTTTAGTTACTTTGGAAAAAAAAATATTTTTTTAGTTACTTTGGAAAAAAAAATATTTTTTTAGTTACTTTGGAAAAAAAAATATTTTTTAGTTACTTTGGAAAAAAAAATATTTTTTTAGTTTCTTTGGAAAAAAAATATTTTTTTTAGTTACTTTGGAAAAAAAAATATTTTTTTAGTTTCTTTGGGAAAAAAAATATTTTTTTAGTTACTTTGGAAAAAAAAAATATTTTTTTAGTTTCTTTGGGAAAAAAAATATTTTTTTAGTTACTTTGGAAAAAAAATATTTTTTAGTTACTTTGGAAAAAAAAATATTTTTTTAGTTTCTTTGGAAAATTTTTTTTTTTTTTAATTACTTTGGAAAAATTTTTTTTTTTTAGTTACTTTGGAAAAAAAAAATTTTTTTTAGTTACTTTGGAAAAAAAAAATATTTTTTTAGTTACTTTGGAAAAAAAAATATTTTTTTAGTTACTTTGGAAACAAAAATATTTTTTTAGTTACTTTGGAAAAAAAAATATTTTTTTAGTTACTTTGGAAACAAAAATATTTTTTTAGTTACTTTGGAAAAAAAAATATTTTTTTAGTTACTTTGGAAAAAAAAATATTTTTTTAGTTTCTTTGGAAAAAAAAAATTTTTTTTTAGTTACTTTGGGAAAAAAAATATTTTTTTAGTTTCTTTGGAAAAAAAAATATTTTTTTAGTTACTTTGGAAAAAAAAATATTTTTTTAGTTACTTTGGAAAAAAAAATATTTTTTTAGTTACTTTGGAAAAAAAAATATTTTTTTAGTTTCTTTGGGAAAAAAAATATTTTTTTAGTTACTTTGGAAAAAAAAATATTTTTTTAGTTACTTTGGAAAAAAAAATATTTTTTTAGTTACTTTGGAAAAAAAAATATTTTTTTAGTTACTTTGGAAAAAAATATATTTTTTAGTTACTTTGGAAAAAAAAAATTTTTTTTAGTTTCTTTGGAAAATTTTTTTTTTTTTTAATTACTTTGGAAAAAAAAAATTTTTTTAGTTACTTTGGAAAAAAAAAAATTTTTTTAGTTACTTTGGAAAAAAAAAATATTTTTTTAGTTACTTTGGAAAAAAAAATATTTTTTTAGTTACTTTGGAAACAAAAATATTTTTTTAGTTACTTTGGAAAAAAAAATATTTTTTTAGTTACTTTGGAAAAAAAAATATTTTTTTAGTTACTTTGGAAAAAAAAATATTTTTTTAGTTACTTTGGAAAAAAAAATATTTTTTTAGTTTCTTTGGAAAATTTTTTTTTTTTTTTAGTTACTTTGGGAAAAAAAATATTTTTTTAGTTTCTTTGGAAAAAAAAATATTTTTTTAGTTACTTTGGAAAAAAAAATATTTTTTTAGTTACTTTGGAAAAAAAAATATTTTTTTAGTTACTTTGGAAAAAAAAATATTTTTTTAGTTACTTTGGAAAAAAAATATTTTTTTAGTTACTTTGGAAAAAAAAATATTTTTTTAGTTTCTTTGGGAAAAAAAATATTTTTTTAGTTACTTTGGAAAAAAAAATATTTTTTTAGTTACTTTGGAAAAAAAATATTTTTTTAGTTACTTTGGAAAAAAAAATATTTTTTTAGTTACTTTGGAAAAAAAAATATTTTTTTAGTTTCTTTGGAAAAAAAATAATATTTTTTTAGTTACTTTGGAAAAAAAAATATTTTTTTAGTTACTTTGGAAAAAAAAATATTTTTTTAGTTACTTTGGAAAAAAAAATATTTTTTTAGTTACTTTGGAAAAAAAAATATTTTTTTAGTTACTTTGGAAAAAAAAATATTTTTTTAGTTACTTTGGAAAAAAAAATATTTTTTTAGTTACTTTGGAAAAAAAAATATTTTTTTAGTTACTTTGGGAAAAAAAATAATTTTTTAGTTACTTTGGAAAAAAAAATATTTTTTTAGTTTCTTTGGAAAAAAAAATATTTTTTTAGTTTCTTTGGAAAAAAAAATATTTTTTTAGTTACTTTGGAAAAAGAAATATTTTTTTAGTTACTTTGGGAAAAAGAAATATTTTTTTAGTTACTTTGGAAAAAAAAATATTTTTTTAGTTACTTTGGAAAAAAAAATATTTTTTTAGTTATTTTGGAAAAAAAAATATTTTTTTAGTTACTTTGGAAAAACAAATATTTTTTTAGTTACTTTGGAAAAACAAATTATTTTTTTAGTTACTTTGGAAAAAAAAATATTTTTTAGTTACTTTGGAAAAAAAAATATTTTTTTAGTTACTTTGGAAAAAAAAAATATTTTTTTAGTTACTTTGGAAAAAAAAATATTTTTTTAGTTACTTTGGAAACAAAAATATTTTTTTAGTTTCTTTGGAAAAAAAATATTTTTTTTAGTTACTTTGGAAAAAAAAATATTTTTTTAGTTTCTTTGGGAAAAAAAATATTTTTTTAGTTACTTTGGAAAAAAAAATATTTTTTTAGTTTCTTTGGGAAAAAAAATATTTTTTTAGTTACTTTGGAAAAAAAAATATTTTTTTAGTTTCTTTGGAAAAAAAAATATTTTTTTAGTTACTTTGGAAAAAAAAAATTTTTTTAGTTACTTTGGAAAAAAAAATATTTTTTTAGTTACTTTGGAAAAAAAAATATTTTTTTAGTTACTTTGGAAAAAAAAATATTTTTTTAGTTACTTTGGAAAAAAAAATATTTTTTTAGTTACTTTGGAAAAAAAAATATTTTTTTAGTTACTTTGGAAAAAAAATATTTTTTTAGTTACTTTGGAAAAAAAAATATTTTTTTAGTTACTTTGGAAAAAAAAATATTTTTTAGTTACTTTGGAAAAAAAAATATTTTTTTAGTTTCTTTGGAAATTTTTTTTTTTTTTTAATTACTTTGGAAATTTTTTTTTTTTTTTGTTACTTTGGAAAAAAAATATTTTTTTTAGTTACTTTGGGAAAAAAAAATATTTTTTTAGTTACTTTGGAAAAAAAAATATTTTTTTAGTTACTTTGGAAACAAAAATATTTTTTTAGTTACTTTGGAAAAAAAAATATTTTTTTAGTTACTTTGGAAAAAAAAATATTTTTTTAGTTACTTTGGAAAAAAAAATATTTTTTTAGTTACTTTGGAAAAAAAAATATTTTTTTAGTTTCTTTGGAAAAAAAAATTTTTTTTTAGTTACTTTGGGAAAAAAAATATTTTTTTAGTTTCTTTGGAAAAAAAAATATTTTTTTAGTTACTTTGGAAAAAAAAATATTTTTTTAGTTACTTTGGAAAAAAAAATATTTTTTTAGTTACTTTGGAAAAAAAAATATTTTTTTAGTTACTTTGGAAAAAAAATATTTTTTTAGTTACTTTGGAAAAAAAAATATTTTTTTAGTTTCTTTGGGAAAAAAAAATATTTTTTTAGTTACTTTGGAAAAAAAAATATTTTTTTAGTTACTTTGGAAAAAAAATATTTTTTTAGTTACTTTGGAAAAAAAAATATTTTTTTAGTTGCTTTGGGAAAAAAAATATTTTTTTAGTTTCTTTGGAAAAAAAAAATATTTTTTTAGTTACTTTGGAAAAAAAATATTTTTTTAGTTACTTTGGAAAAAAATATATTTTTTTAGTTACTTTGGAAAAAAAAATATTTTTTTAGTTACTTTGGGAAAAAAAATATTTTTTTAGTTACTTTGGAAAAAAAAATATTTTTTTAGTTACTTTGGAAAAAAAAATATTTTTTTAGTTACTTTGGAAAAAAAAATATTTTTTTAGTTACTTTGGGAAAAAAATATTTTTTTAGTTACTTTGGAAAAAAAAATATTTTTTTAGTTACTTTGGAAAAAAAAAATATTTTTTTAGTTACTTTGGAAAAAAAAATATTTTTTTAGTTACTTTGGAAAAAAAAATATTTTTTTAGTTACTTTGGGAAAAAAAATAATTTTTTAGTTACTTTGGAAAAAAAAAATTTTTTTTAGTTACTTTGGAAAAAAAAAATATTTTTTTAGTTTCTTTGGAAAAAAAAATATTTTTTTAGTTACTTTGGAAAAAAAAATATTTTTTTAGTTACTTTGGAAAAAGAAATATTTTTTTAGTTACTTTGGAAAAAAAAATATTTTTTTAGTTACTTTGGAAAAAAAAAATATTTTTTTAGTTACTTTGGAAAAAAAAATATTTTTTTAGTTACTTTGGAAAAAAAAAATATTTTTTTAGTTACTTTGGAAAAAAAAATATTTTTTTAGTTACTTTGGGAAAAAAAATATTTTTTTAGTTTCTTTGGAAAAAAAAATATTTTTTTAGTTACTTTGGGAAAAAAAATATTTTTTTAGTTTCTTTGGAAAAAAAAATATTTTTTTAGTTACTTTGGAAAAAAAAATATTTTTTTAGTTACTTTGGAAAAAAAAATATTTTTTTAGTTACTTTGGAAAAAAAAATATTTTTTTAGTTACTTTGGAAAAAAATTTTTTTTTTTAGTTACTTTGGAAAAAAAAATTTTTTTTAGTTACTTTGGAAACAAAAATATTTTTTTAGTTACTTTGGAAAAAAATATATTTTTTTAGTTACTTTGGAAAAAAAAATATTTTTTTAGTTACTTTGGAAAAAAATATATTTTTTTAGTTACTTTGGAAAAAAAAAAAATTTTTTAGTTTCTTTGGAAAAAAAAATTTTTTTTTTAGTTACTTTGGGAAAAAAAATATTTTTTTAGTTTCTTTGGAAAAAAAAATATTTTTTTAGTTACTTTGGAAAAAAAAATATTTTTTTAGTTACTTTGGAAAAAAAAATATTTTTTTAGTTACTTTGGAAAAAAAATATTTTTTTAGTTACTTTGGAAAAAAAATATTTTTTTAGTTACTTTGGAAAAAAAAAATTTTTTTTAGTTTCTTTGGAAAAAAAAATTTTTTTTTTAGTTACTTTGGGAAAAAAAATATTTTTTTAGTTTCTTTGGAAAAAAAAATATTTTTTTAGTTTCTTTGGAAAAAAAAAAGTTTTTTTTTAGTTACTTTGGGAAAAAAAATATTTTTTTAGTTTCTTTGGAAAAAAAAATATTTTTTTAGTTACTTTGGGAAAAAAAATATTTTTTTAGTTTCTTTGGAAAAAAAAATATTTTTTTAGTTACTTTGGAAAAAAAAATATTTTTTTAGTTACTTTGGAAAAAAAAATATTTTTTTAGTTACTTTGGAAAAAAAAAATATTTTTTTAGTTACTTTGGAAAAATTTTTTTTTTTTTAGTTACTTTGGAAAAAAAAAAATTTTTTTAGTTACTTTGGAAACAAAAATATTTTTTTAGTTACTTTGGAAAAAAATATATTTTTTTAGTTACTTTGGAAAAAAAAATATTTTTTTAGTTACTTTGGAAAAAAATATATTTTTTTAGTTACTTTGGAAAAAAAATTTTTTTTTTAGTTTCTTTGGAAAAAAAAAATTTTTTTTTAGTTACTTTGGGAAAAAAAATATTTTTTTAGTTTCTTTGGAAAAAAAAATATTTTTTTAGTTACTTTGGAAAAAAAAATATTTTTTTAGTTACTTTGGAAAAAAAATATTTTTTTAGTTACTTTGGAAAAAAAATATTTTTTTAGTTACTTTGGAAAAAAATTTTTTTTTTTAGTTTCTTTGGAAAAAAAAAATTTTTTTTTAGTTACTTTGGGAAAAAAAATATTTTTTTAGTTTCTTTGGAAAAAAAAATATTTTTTTAGTTACTTTGGAAAAAAAAATATTTTTTTAGTTACTTTGGAAAAAAAAATATTTTTTTAGTTACTTTGGAAAAAAAATTTTTTTTTTAGTTTCTTTGGAAAAAAAAATTTTTTTTTTAGTTACTTTGGGAAAAAAAATATTTTTTTAGTTTCTTTGGAAAAAAAAATATTTTTTTAGTTTCTTTGGAAAAAAAAAAGTTTTTTTTTAGTTACTTTGGGAAAAAAAATATTTTTTTAGTTTCTTTGGAAAAAAAAATATTTTTTTAGTTACTTTGGGAAAAAAAATATTTTTTTAGTTTCTTTGGAAAAAAAATATTTTTTTAGTTACTTTGGAAAAAAAAATATTTTTTTAGTTACTTTGGAAAAAAAAATATTTTTTTAGTTACTTTGGAAAAAAAAAATATTTTTTTAGTTACTTTGGAAAATTTTTTTTTTTTTTAGTTACTTTGGAAAAAAAAAATTTTTTTTAGTTACTTTGGAAACAAAAATATTTTTTTAGTTACTTTGGAAAAAAATATATATTTTTTTAGTTACTTTGGAAAAAAAAATATTTTTTTAGTTACTTTGGAAAAAAATATATTTTTTTAGTTACTTTGGAAAAAAAAATTTTTTTTTAGTTTCTTTGGAAAAAAAAAATTTTTTTTAGTTACTTTGGGAAAAAAAATATTTTTTTAGTTTCTTTGGAAAAAAAAATATTTTTTTAGTTACTTTGGAAAAAAAAATATTTTTTTAGTTACTTTGGAAAAAAAATATTTTTTTAGTTACTTTGGAAAAAAAATATTTTTTTAGTTACTTTGGAAAAAAATTTTTTTTTTTAGTTTCTTTGGAAAAAAAAAATTTTTTTTTAGTTACTTTGGGAAAAAAAATATTTTTTTAGTTTCTTTGGAAAAAAAAATATTTTTTTAGTTACTTTGGAAAAAAAAATATTTTTTTAGTTACTTTGGAAAAAAAAATATTTTTTTAGTTACTTTGGAAAAAAAATATTTTTTTAGTTACTTTGGAAAAAAAAATTTTTTTTTTTAGTTACTTTGGGAAAAAAAAATATTTTTTTAGTTTCTTTGGGAAAAAAAATATTTTTTTAGTTACTTTGGAAAAAAAAATATTTTTTTAGTTACTTTGGAAAAAAAAATATTTTTTTAGTTACTTTGGAAAAAAAATATTTTTTTAGTTACTTTGGAAAAAAAATATTTTTTTAGTTACTTTGGAAAAAAAAATATTTTTTTAGTTACTTTGGAAAAAAAAATATTTTTTTAGTTACTTTGGAAAAAAAAATATTTTTTTAGTTACTTTGGAAAAAAAAATATTTTTTTAGTTACTTTGGAAAAAAAAATATTTTTTTAGTTTCTTTGGAAAAAAAAATTTTTTTTTTTAGTTACTTTGGGAAAAAAAATATTTTTTTAGTTTCTTTGGAAAAAAAAATATTTTTTTAGTTACTTTGGAAAAAAATATATTTTTTTAGTTACTTTGGAAAAAAAAATATTTTTTTAGTTACTTTGGAAAAAAAATATTTTTTTAGTTACTTTGGAAAAAAAAACATTTTTTTAGTTATTTTGGAAAAAAAAATATTTTTTTAGTTACTTTGGAAAAAAAAAAATTTTTTTAGTTACTTTGGAAAAAAAAATATTTTTTTAGTTACTTTGGAAAAAAAAATATTTTTTTAGTTTCTTTGGAAAAAAAAATATTTTTTAGTTACTTTGGAAAAAAAAATATTTTTTTAGTTACTTTGGAAAAAAAATATTTTTTTAGTTACTTTGGAAAAAAAAAAATTTTTTTAGTTACTTTGGAAAAAAAAATATTTTTTTAGTTACTTTGGAAAAAAAAATATTTTTTTAGTTACTTTGGAAAAAAATATATTTTTTTAGTTACTTTGGAAAAAAAAATATTTTTTTTAGTTACTTTGGAAAAAAAAAAATTTTTTTAGTTACTTTGGAAAAAAAAATATTTTTTTAGTTACTTTGGGAAAAAAATATTTTTTTAGTTACTTTGGAAAAAAAAATATTTTTTTAGTTACTTTGGAAAAAAAAAAAAAAATTTTAGTTACTTTGGAAAAAAAAATATTTTTTTAGTTACTTTGGAAAAAAAAATATTTTTTTAGTTACTTTGGGAAAAAAAATAATTTTTTAGTTACTTTGGAAAAAAAAAATTTTTTTTAGTTACTTTGGAAAAAAAATATTTTTTTAGTTTCTTTGGAAAAAAAAAATTTTTTTTAGTTTCTTTGGAAAAAAAAAATTTTTTTTTAGTTACTTTGGGAAAAAAAATATTTTTTTAGTTTCTTTGGAAAAAAAAATTTTTTTTTAGTTACTTTGGAAAAAAAAATATTTTTTTAGTTACTTTGGAAAAAAAAATATTTTTTTAGTTACTTTGGAAAAAAAATATTTTTTTAGTTACTTTGGAAAAAAAATTTTTTTTTTTTAGTTACTTTGGGAAAAAAAATATTTTTTTAGTTTCTTTGGGAAAAAAAATATTTTTTTAGTTACTTTGGAAAAAAAAATATTTTTTTAGTTACTTTGGAAAAAAAAATATTTTTTTAGTTACTTTGGAAAAAAAAATATTTTTTTAGTTACTTTGGAAAAAAAATATTTTTTTAGTTACTTTGGAAAAAAAAAAATTTTTTTAGTTACTTTGGAAAAAAAAATATTTTTTTTAGTTACTTTGGAAAAAAAAAATTTTTTTTAGTTACTTTGGAAAAAAAAATATTTTTTTAGTTACTTTGGGAAAAAAATATTTTTTTAGTTACTTTGGAAAAAAAAATATTTTTTTAGTTACTTTGGAAAAAAAAAAAAATTTTTAGTTACTTTGGAAAAAAAAATATTTTTTTAGTTACTTTGGAAAAAAAAATATTTTTTTAGTTACTTTGGGAAAAAAAATAATTTTTTAGTTACTTTGGAAAAAAAAAATTTTTTTTAGTTACTTTGGAAAAAAAATATTTTTTTAGTTTCTTTGGAAAAAAAAAAATTTTTTTAGTTTCTTTGGAAAAAAAAAATTTTTTTTTAGTTACTTTGGGAAAAAAAATATTTTTTTAGTTTCTTTGGAAAAAAAAATATTTTTTTAGTTACTTTGGAAAAAAAAATATTTTTTTAGTTACTTTGGAAAAAAAAATATTTTTTTAGTTACTTTGGAAAAAAAATATTTTTTTAGTTACTTTGGAAAAAAAAAATTTTTTTTTTAGTTACTTTGGGAAAAAAAATATTTTTTTAGTTTCTTTGGGAAAAAAAATATTTTTTTAGTTACTTTGGAAAAAAAAATATTTTTTTAGTTACTTTGGAAAAAAAAATATTTTTTTAGTTACTTTGGAAAAAAAATATTTTTTTAGTTACTTTGGAAAAAAAATATTTTTTTAGTTACTTTGGAAAAAAAAATATTTTTTTAGTTACTTTGGAAAAAAAAATATTTTTTTAGTTACTTTGGAAAAAAAAATATTTTTTTAGTTACTTTGGAAAAAAAAATATTTTTTTAGTTACTTTGGAAAAAAAAATATTTTTTTAGTTTCTTTGGAAAAAAAAATTTTTTTTTTTAGTTACTTTGGGAAAAAAAATATTTTTTTAGTTTCTTTGGAAAAAAAAATATTTTTTTAGTTACTTTGGAAAAAAAAATATTTTTTTAGTTACTTTGGAAAAAAAAATATTTTTTTAGTTACTTTGGAAAAAAAAATATTTTTTTTAGTTACTTTGGAAAAAAAAATATTTTTTTAGTTACTTTGGAAAAAAAAATATTTTTTTAGTTACTTTGGAAAAAAAAATATTTTTTTAGTTACTTTGGAAAAAAAAATATTTTTTTAGTTACTTTGGAAAAAAAAATTTTTTTTTAGTTACTTTGGAAAAAAAAATATTTTTTTAGTTTCTTTGGAAAAAAAAATATATTTTTTAGTTACTTTGGGAAAAAAAATATTTTTTTAGTTTCTTTGGAAAAAAAAATATTTTTTTAGTTACTTTGGAAAAAAAAATATTTTTTTAGTTACTTTGGAAAAAAAAATATTTTTTTAGTTACTTTGGAAAAAAAATATTTTTTTAGTTACTTTGGAAAAAAAAACATTTTTTTAGTTATTTTGGAAAAAAAAATATTTTTTTAGTTACTTTGGGAAAAAAAATATTTTTTTAGTTTCTTTGGAAAAAAAAATATTTTTTTAGTTACTTTGGAAAAAAAATTATTTTTTTAGTTACTTTGGAAAAAAAAATATTTTTTTAGTTACTTTGGAAAAAAATATATTTTTTTTTAATTACTTTGGAAATTTTTTTTTTTTTAGTTACTTTGGAAAAAAAAAATTTTTTTTAGTTACTTTGGAAAAAAAAAAGTATTTTTTTAGTTACTTTGGGAAAAAAAATATTTTTTTAGTTTCTTTGGAAAAAAAAATATTTTTTTAGTTACTTTGGAAAAAAAAATATTTTTTTAGTTACTTTGGAAAAAAAATATTTTTTTAGTTACTTTGGAAAAAAAATATTTTTTTAGTTACTTTGGAAAAAAAATTTTTTTTTTAGTTTCTTTGGAAAAAAAAAAATTTTTTTTAGTTACTTTGGGAAAAAAAATATTTTTTTAGTTTCTTTGGAAAAAAAAATATTTTTTTAGTTACTTTGGAAAAAAAAATATTTTTTTAGTTACTTTGGAAAAAAAAATATTTTTTTAGTTACTTTGGAAAAAAAATATTTTTTTAGTTACTTTGGAAAAAAAAATTTTTTTTTTTAGTTACTTTGGGAAAAAAAAATATTTTTTTAGTTTCTTTGGGAAAAAAAATATTTTTTTAGTTACTTTGGAAAAAAAAATATTTTTTTAGTTACTTTGGAAAAAAAAATATTTTTTTAGTTACTTTGGAAAAAAAATATTTTTTTAGTTACTTTGGAAAAAAAATATTTTTTTAGTTACTTTGGAAAAAAAAATATTTTTTTAGTTACTTTGGAAAAAAAAATATTTTTTTAGTTACTTTGGAAAAAAAAATATTTTTTTAGTTACTTTGGAAAAAAAAATATTTTTTTAGTTACTTTGGAAAAAAAAATATTTTTTTAGTTTCTTTGGAAAAAAAAAATTTTTTTTTTAGTTACTTTGGGAAAAAAAATATTTTTTTAGTTTCTTTGGAAAAAAAAATATTTTTTTAGTTACTTTGGAAAAAAATATATTTTTTTAGTTACTTTGGAAAAAAAAATATTTTTTTAGTTACTTTGGAAAAAAAATATTTTTTTAGTTACTTTGGAAAAAAAAACATTTTTTTAGTTATTTTGGAAAAAAAAATATTTTTTTAGTTACTTTGGAAAAAAAAAAAATTTTTTAGTTACTTTGGAAAAAAAAATATTTTTTTAGTTACTTTGGAAAAAAAAATATTTTTTTAGTTTCTTTGGAAAAAAAAATATTTTTTAGTTACTTTGGAAAAAAAAATATTTTTTTAGTTACTTTGGAAAAAAAATATTTTTTTAGTTACTTTGGAAAAAAAAAAATTTTTTTAGTTACTTTGGAAAAAAAAATATTTTTTTAGTTACTTTGGAAAAAAAAATATTTTTTTAGTTACTTTGGAAAAAAAAAAAAAAATTTTAGTTACTTTGGAAAAAAAAATATTTTTTTAGTTACTTTGGAAAAAAAAATATTTTTTTAGTTACTTTGGGAAAAAAAATAATTTTTTAGTTACTTTGGAAAAAAAAAATTTTTTTTAGTTACTTTGGAAAAAAAATATTTTTTTAGTTTCTTTGGAAAAAAAAAAAATTTTTTAGTTTCTTTGGAAAAAAAAAATTTTTTTTTAGTTACTTTGGGAAAAAAAATATTTTTTTAGTTTCTTTGGAAAAAAAAATATTTTTTTAGTTACTTTGGAAAAAAAATATTTTTTTAGTTACTTTGGAAAAAAAATATTTTTTTAGTTACTTTGGAAAAAAAATATTTTTTTAGTTACTTTGGAAAAAAAAAATTTTTTTTTTAGTTACTTTGGGAAAAAAAATATTTTTTTAGTTTCTTTGGGAAAAAAAATATTTTTTTAGTTACTTTGGAAAAAAAAATATTTTTTTAGTTACTTTGGAAAAAAAAATATTTTTTTAGTTACTTTGGAAAAAAAAATATTTTTTTAGTTACTTTGGAAAAAAAATATTTTTTTAGTTACTTTGGAAAAAAAAATATTTTTTTAGTTACTTTGGAAAAAAAAATATTTTTTTTAGTTACTTTGGAAAAAAAAAAATTTTTTTAGTTACTTTGGAAAAAAAAATATTTTTTTAGTTACTTTGGGAAAAAAATATTTTTTTAGTTACTTTGGAAAAAAAAATATTTTTTTAGTTACTTTGGAAAAAAAAAAAAATTTTTAGTTACTTTGGAAAAAAAAATATTTTTTTAGTTACTTTGGAAAAAAAAATATTTTTTTAGTTACTTTGGGAAAAAAAATAATTTTTTAGTTACTTTGGAAAAAAAAAATTTTTTTTAGTTACTTTGGAAAAAAAATATTTTTTTAGTTTCTTTGGAAAAAAAAAATTTTTTTTAGTTTCTTTGGAAAAAAAAAATTTTTTTTTAGTTACTTTGGGAAAAAAAATATTTTTTTAGTTTCTTTGGAAAAAAAAATATTTTTTTAGTTACTTTGGAAAAAAAAATATTTTTTTAGTTACTTTGGAAAAAAAAATATTTTTTTAGTTACTTTGGAAAAAAAATATTTTTTTAGTTACTTTGGAAAAAAAAAATTTTTTTTTTAGTTACTTTGGGAAAAAAAATATTTTTTTAGTTTCTTTGGGAAAAAAAATATTTTTTTAGTTACTTTGGAAAAAAAAATATTTTTTTAGTTACTTTGGAAAAAAAAATATTTTTTTAGTTACTTTGGAAAAAAAATATTTTTTTAGTTACTTTGGAAAAAAAATATTTTTTTAGTTACTTTGGAAAAAAAAATATTTTTTTAGTTACTTTGGAAAAAAAAATATTTTTTTAGTTACTTTGGAAAAAAAAATATTTTTTTAGTTACTTTGGAAAAAAAAATATTTTTTTAGTTACTTTGGAAAAAAAAATATTTTTTTAGTTTCTTTGGAAAAAAAAATTTTTTTTTTTAGTTACTTTGGGAAAAAAAATATTTTTTTAGTTTCTTTGGAAAAAAAAAATATTTTTTTAGTTACTTTGGAAAAAAAAATATTTTTTTAGTTACTTTGGAAAAAAAAATATTTTTTTAGTTACTTTGGAAAAAAAAATATTTTTTTTAGTTACTTTGGAAAAAAAAATATTTTTTTAGTTACTTTGGAAAAAAAAATATTTTTTTAGTTACTTTGGAAAAAAAAATATTTTTTTAGTTACTTTGGAAAAAAAAATATTTTTTTAGTTACTTTGGAAAAAAAAATTTTTTTTTAGTTACTTTGGAAAAAAAAATATTTTTTTAGTTTCTTTGGAAAAAAAAATATATTTTTTAGTTACTTTGGGAAAAAAAATATTTTTTTAGTTTCTTTGGAAAAAAAAATATTTTTTTAGTTACTTTGGAAAAAAAAATATTTTTTTAGTTACTTTGGAAAAAAAAATATTTTTTTAGTTACTTTGGAAAAAAAATATTTTTTTAGTTACTTTGGAAAAAAAAACATTTTTTTAGTTATTTTGGAAAAAAAAATATTTTTTTAGTTACTTTGGGAAAAAAAATATTTTTTTAGTTTCTTTGGAAAAAAAAATATTTTTTTAGTTACTTTGGAAAAAAAATTATTTTTTTAGTTACTTTGGAAAAAAAAATATTTTTTTAGTTACTTTGGAAAAAAAAATATTTTTTTTTAATTACTTTGGAAATTTTTTTTTTTTTTAGTTACTTTGGAAAAAAAAAAATTTTTTTTAGTTACTTTGGAAAAAAAAAAGTATTTTTTTAGTTACTTTGGAAAAAAAAATATTTTTTTAGTTACTTTGGAAACAAAAATATTTTTTTAGTTACTTTGGAAAAAAAAATATTTTTTTAGTTACTTTGGAAAAAAAAATATTTTTTTAGTTACTTTGGAAAAAAAAATATTTTTTTAGTTACTTTGGGAAAAAAAATTTTTTTTTAGTTTCTTTGGAAAAAAAATATTTTTTTAGTTACTTTGGAAAAAAAAATATTTTTTTAGTTACTTTGGAAAAAAAATTTTTTTTTTAGTTACTTTGGAAAAAAAAAATTTTTTTTAGTTACTTTGGAAAAAAAATATTTTTTTAGTTACTTTGGAAAAAAAAATATTTTTTTAGTTTCTTTGGGAAAAAAAATATTTTTTTAGTTACTTTGGAAAAAAAAATATTTTTTTAGTTACTTTGGAAAAAAAATATTTTTTTAGTTACTTTGGAAAAAAAAATATTTTTTTAGTTACTTTGGAAAAAAAAATATTTTTTTAGTTTCTTTGGAAAAAAAAAATATTTTTTTAGTTACTTTGGAAAAAAAATATTTTTTTAGTTACTTTGGAAAAAAATATATTTTTTTAGTTACTTTGGAAAAAAAAATATTTTTTTAGTTACTTTGGAAAAAAAAATATTTTTTTAGTTACTTTGGAAAAAAAAATATTTTTTTAGTTACTTTGGAAAAAAAAATATTTTTTTAGTTACTTTGGAAAAAAAAATATTTTTTTAGTTACTTTGGGAAAAAAATATTTTTTTAGTTACTTTGGAAAAAAAAATATTTTTTTAGTTACTTTGGAAAAAAAAAATATTTTTTTAGTTACTTTGGAAAAAAATATATTTTTTTAGTTACTTTGGAAAAAAAATATTTTTTTAGTTACTTTGGAAAAAAAAATATTTTTTTAGTTACTTTGGAAAAAAAAATATTTTTTTAGTTACTTTGGAAAAAAAAATATTTTTTTAGTTACTTTGGAAAAAAAAATATTTTTTTAGTTTCTTTGGAAAAAAAAATTTTTTTTTTAGTTACTTTGGGAAAAAAAATATTTTTTTAGTTTCTTTGGAAAAAAAAAAATTTTTTTAGTTACTTTGGAAAAAAAAATATTTTTTTAGTTACTTTGGAAAAAAAAATATTTTTTTAGTTACTTTGGAAAAAAAATATTTTTTTAGTTACTTTGGAAAAAAAAACATTTTTTTAGTTATTTTGGAAAAAAAAATATTTTTTTAGTTACTTTGGAAAAAAAAATATTTTTTTAGTTACTTTGGAAAAAAAAATATTTTTTTAGTTACTTTGGAAAAAAAAATATTTTTTTAGTTACTTTGGAAAAAAAAATATTTTTTTAGTTACTTTGGAAAAAAAAATATTTTTTAGTTACTTTGGAAAAAAAAATATTTTTTTAGTTTCTTTGGAAAAAAAATATTTTTTTTAGTTACTTTGGAAAAAAAAATATTTTTTTAGTTTCTTTGGGAAAAAAAATATTTTTTTAGTTACTTTGGAAAAAAAAAATATTTTTTTAGGTACTTTGGGAAAAAAAATATTTTTTTAGTTACTTTGGAAAAAAAAATATTTTTTTAGTTTCTTTGGAAAAAAAAATATTTTTTTAGTTACTTTGGAAAAAAAAATATTTTTTTAGTTACTTTGGAAAAAAAAATATTTTTTTTAGTTACTTTGGAAAAAAAAATATTTTTTTAGTTACTTTGGAAAAAAAAATATTTTTTTAGTTACTTTGGGAAAAAAATATTTTTTTAGTTACTTTGGAAAAAAAAATATTTTTTTAGTTACTTTGGAAAAAAAAAAAATTTTTTAGTTACTTTGGAAAAAAAAATATTTTTTTAGTTACTTTGGAAAAAAAAATATTTTTTTAGTTACTTTGGGAAAAAAAATAATTTTTTAGTTACTTTGGAAAAAAAAAATTTTTTTTAGTTACTTTGGAAAAAAAAAATTTTTTTAGTTTCTTTGGAAAAAAAAATATTTTTTTAGTTACTTTGGAAAAAAAAATATTTTTTTAGTTACTTTGGAAAAAAAAATATTTTTTTAGTTACTTTGGAAAAAAAAATATTTTTTTAGTTACTTTGGAAAAAAAATATTTTTTTAGTTACTTTGGAAAAAAAAATATTTTTTTAGTTATTTTGGAAAAAAAAATATTTTTTTAGTTACTTTGGAAAAAAAATATTTTTTTAGTTACTTTGGAAAAAAAAATATTTTTTTAGTTACTTTGGAAAAAAAATATTTTTTTAGTTACTTTGGAAAAAAAATATTTTTTTAGTTACTTTGGAAAAAAAAATATTTTTTTAGTTACTTTGGAAAAAAAAATATTTTTTTAGTTTCTTTGGAAAAAAAAATTTTTTTAGTTACTTTGGAAAAAAAAATATTTTTTTAGTTTCTTTGGAAAAAAAAATATTTTTTTAGTTACTTTGGAAAAAAAAATATTTTTTTAGTTACTTTGGAAAAAAAAATATTTTTTTAGTTACTTTGGAAAAAAAAATATTTTTTTAGTTTCTTTGGAAAAAGAAATATTTTTTTAGTTACTTTGGGAAAAAAAATATTTTTTTAGTTACTTTGGAAAAAAAAAAATTTTTTTAGTTACTTTGGAAAAAAAAATATTTTTTTAGTTACTTTGGAAAAAAAATATATTTTTTTAGTTACTTTGGAAAAAAAAATATTTTTTTAGTTACTTTGGAAAAAAAAATATTTTTTTAGTTACTTTGGAAAAAAAAATATTTTTTTAGTTACTTTGGAAAAAAAATAATTTTTTTAGTTACTTTGGAAAAAAAAATATTTTTTTAGTTACTTTGGAAAAAAAAATATTTTTTTAGTTACTTTGGAAAAAAAAATATTTTTTTAGTTACTTTGGAAAAAAAAATATTTTTTAGTTACTTTGGAAAAAAAAATATTTTTTTAGTTTCTTTGGAAAAAAAATATATTTTTTAGTTACTTTGGAAAAAAAAATATTTTTTTAGTTTCTTTGGGAAAAAAAATATTTTTTTAGT
Source organism: Melanostigma gelatinosum (assembly GCF_949748355.1). Lineage (NCBI taxonomy): Eukaryota > Metazoa > Chordata > Actinopteri > Perciformes > Zoarcidae > Melanostigma > Melanostigma gelatinosum. Next base: position 13,968 of record NW_027634843.1, on the reverse strand, counting down.
TACTTTGGAAAAAAAAATATTTTTTTAGTTACTTTGGAAAAAAAAATATTTTTTTAGTTACTTTGGAAAAAAAATATTTTTTTAGTTACTTTGGAAAAAAAAATATTTTTTTAGTTACTTTGGAAAAAAAATATTTTTTTAGTTACTTTGGAAAAAAAAATATTTTTTTAGTTACTTTGGAAAAAAAAATATTTTTTAGTTACTTTGGAAAAAAAAATATTTTTTTAGTTTCTTTGGAAAAAAAATATTTTTTTTAGTTACTTTGGAAAAAAAAATATTTTTTTAGTTTCTTTGGGAAAAAAAATATTTTTTTAGTTACTTTGGAAAAAAAAAATATTTTTTTAGTTACTTTGGGAAAAAAAATATTTTTTTAGTTACTTTGGAAAAAAAAATATTTTTTTAGTTTCTTTGGAAAAAAAATATTTTTTTGGTTACTTTGGAAAAAAAATTATTTTTTTAGTTTCTTTGGAAAAAAAATATTTTTTTTAGTTACTTTGGAAAAAAAAATATTTTTTTAGTTTCTTTGGGAAAAAAAATATTTTTTTAGTTACTTTGGAAAAAAAAAATATTTTTTTAGTTACTTTGGGAAAAAAAATATTTTTTTAGTTACTTTGGAAAAAAAAATATTTTTTTAGTTTCTTTGGAAAAAAAATATTTTTTTGGTTACTTTGGAAAAAAAATTATTTTTTTAGTTACTTTGGAAAAAAAATATTTTTTTAGTTACTTTGGAAAAAAAAATATTTTTTTAGTTACTTTGGAAAAAAAAATATTTTTTTAGTTACTTTGGAAAAAAAAATATTTTTTTAGTTACTTTGGAAAAAAAAATATTTTTTTAGTTACTTTGGAAAAAAAAATATTTTTTAGTTACTTTGGAAAACAAAATATTTTTTTAGTTTCTTTGGAAATTTTTTTTCTTTTTTAATTACTTTGGAAAAATTTTTTTTTTTTAGTTACTTTGGAAAAAAAAATTTTTTTTTAGTTACTTTGGAAAAAAAAAATATTTTTTTAGTTACTTTGGAAAAAAAAATATTTTTTTAGTTACTTTGGAAACAAAAATATTTTTTTAGTTACTTTGGAAAAAAAATATTTTTTTAGTTACTTTGGAAAAAAAAATATTTTTTTAGTTACTTTGGAAAAAAAAATATTTTTTTAGTTACTTTGGAAAAAAAATATATTTTTTTAGTTTCTTTGGAAAAAAAAAATTTTTTTTAGTTACTTTGGAAAAAAAAATATTTTTTTAGTTACTTTGGAAAAAAAATATTTTTTAGTTACTTTGGAAAAAAAAATATTTTTTTAGTTTCTTTGGGAAAAAAAATATTTTTTTAGTTACTTTGGAAAAAAAAAATTTTTTTTAGTTACTTTGGAAAAAAAAATATTTTTTTAGTTACTTTGGAAAAAAAAATATTTTTTTAGTTACTTTGGAAAAAAAAATATTTTTTTAGTTACTTTGGGAAAAAAATATTTTTTTAGTTACTTTGGAAAAAAAAATATTTTTTTAGTTACTTTGGAAAAAAAATATATTTTTTTAGTTACTTTGGAAAAAAAAATATTTTTTTAGTTACTTTGGAAAAAAAAATATTTTTTTAGTTACTTTGGGAAAAAAAATAATTTTTTAGTTACTTTGGAAAAAAAAAATTTTTTTTAGTTACTTTGGAAAAAAAATATTTTTTTAGTTTCTTTGGAAAAAAAAATATTTTTTTAGTTACTTTGGAAAAAAAAATATTTTTTTAGTTACTTTGGAAAAAGAAATATTTTTTTAGTTACTTTGGGAAAAAAAATATTTTTTTAGTTACTTTGGAAAAAAAAATATTTTTTTAGTTACTTTGGAAAAAAAAATATTTTTTTAGTTATTTTGGAAAAAAAAATATTTTTTTAGTTACTTTGGAAAAAAAAATATTTTTTTAGTTACTTTGGAAAAAAAAATATTTTTTTAGTTACTTTGGAAAAAAAAATATTTTTTTAGTTACTTTGGAAAAAAAAAATATTTTTTTAGTTACTTTGGAAAAAAAAAATTTTTTTTAGTTACTTTGGAAACAAAAATATTTTTTTAGTTACTTTGGAAAAAAAAATATTTTTTTAGTTACTTTGGAAAAAAAAATATTTTTTTAGTTACTTTGGAAAAAAAAATATTTTTTTAGTTACTTTGGAAAAAAAAATATTTTTTTAGTTTCTTTGGAAAAAAATTTTTTTTTTAGTTACTTTGGGAAAAAAAATATTTTTTTAGTTTCTTTGGAAAAAAAAATATTTTTTTAGTTACTTTGGAAAAAAAAATATTTTTTTAGTTACTTTGGGAAAAAAAATATTTTTTTAGTTACTTTGGAAAAAAAATATTTTTTTAGTTACTTTGGAAAAAAAAATATTTTTTTAGTTACTTTGGAAAAAAAAAATTTTTTTTAGTTTCTTTGGAAAAAAAAATTTTTTTTTTTAGTTACTTTGGGAAAAAAAAATATTTTTTTAGTTACTTTGGAAAAAAAAATATTTTTTTAGTTACTTTGGAAAAAAAAATATTTTTTTAGTTACTTTGGAAAAAAAAAATTTTTTTAGTTACTTTGGAAAAAAAAATATTTTTTTAGTTTCTTTGGAAAAATTTTTTTTTTTTTAATTACTTTGGAAAACAATTTTTTTTTTAGTTACTTTGGAAAAAAAAAATTTTTTTTAGTTACTTTGGAAAAAAAAAATATTTTTTTAGTTACTTTGGAAAAAAAAATATTTTTTTAGTTACTTTGGAAACAAAAATATTTTTTTAGTTACTTTGGAAAAAAAAATATTTTTTTAGTTACTTTGGAAAAAAAAATATTTTTTTAGTTACTTTGGAAAAAAAAATATTTTTTTAGTTACTTTGGAAAAAAAAATATTTTTTTAGTTTCTTTGGAAAAAAAATATTTTTTTAGTTACTTTGGGAAAAAAAATATTTTTTTAGTTACTTTGGAAAAAAAAATATTTTTTTAGTTAATTTGGAAAAAAAAATATTTTTTTAGTTACTTTGGAAAAAAAATATTTTTTTAGTTACTTTGGAAAAAAAAATATTTTTTTAGTTTCTTTGGGAAAAAAAATATTTTTTTAGTTACTTTGGAAAAAAAAATATTTTTTTAGTTACTTTGGAAAAAAAAATTTTTTTTAGTTACTTTGGAAAAAAAAATATTTTTTTAGTTACTTTGGAAAAAAAAATATTTTTTTAGTTTCTTTGGAAAAAAAAAAATTTTTTTAGTTACTTTGGAAAAAAAATATTTTTTTAGTTACTTTGGAAAAAAAAATATTTTTTTAGTTACTTTGGAAAAAAAAATATTTTTTTAGTTACTTTGGAAAAAAAAATATTTTTTTAGTTACTTTGGAAAAAAAAATATTTTTTTAGTTACTTTGGAAAAAAATATATTTTTTTAGTTACTTTGGAAAAAAAAATATTTTTTTAGTTACTTTGGAAAAAAAAATATTTTTTTAGTTACTTTGGGAAAAAAAATTTTTTTTAGTTACTTTGGAAAAAAAAAAATTTTTTTAGTTACTTTGGAAAAAAAAATTTTTTTTAGTTACTTTGGAAAAAAAAAAATTTTTTTAGTTACTTTGGAAAAAAAAATATTTTTTTAGTTACTTTGGGAAAAAAAATAATTTTTTAGTTACTTTGGAAAAAAAAATATTTTTTTAGTTACTTTGGAAAAAAAAATATTTTTTTAGTTTCTTTGGAAAAAAAAATATTTTTTTAGTTACTTTGGAAAAAAATATTTTTTTTTAGTTACTTTGGAAAAAGAAATATTTTTTTAGTTACTTTGGGAAAAAAAATATTTTTTTAGTTACTTTGGAAAAAAAAATATTTTTTTAGTTACTTTGGAAAAAAAAATATTTTTTTAGTTATTTTGGAAAAAAAAATATTTTTTTAGTTACTTTGGAAAAAAAAATATTTTTTTAGTTACTTTGTAAAAAAATATATTTTTTTAGTTACTTTGGAAAAAAAAATATTTTTTTAGTTACTTTGGACAAAAAAAATATTTTTTTAGTTACTTTGGAAAAAAAAAATATTTTTTTAGTTACTTTGGAAAAAAAAATATTTTTTTAGTTACTTTGGAAACAAAAATATTTTTTTAGTTACTTTGGAAAAAAAAATATTTTTTTAGTTACTTTGGAAAAAAAAATATTTTTTTAGTTACTTTGGAAAAAAAAATATTTTTTTAGTTTCTTTGGAAAAAAAAAAAATTTTTTTAGTTACTTTGGGAAAAAAAATATTTTTTTAGTTTCTTTGGGAAAAAAAATATTTTTTTAGTTACTTTGGAAAAAAAAATATTTTTTTAGTTACTTTGGAAAAAAAATATTTTTTTAGTTACTTTGGAAAAAAAAATATTTTTTTAGTTACTTTGGGAAAAAAAAATTTTTTTAGTTACTTTGGAAAAAAAAATATTTTTTTAGTTACTTTGGAAAAAAAAAATATTTTTTTAGTTACTTTGGAAAAAAAAATATTTTTTTAGTTTCTTTGGAAAAAAAAATATTTTTTTTAGTTACTTTGGGAAAAAAAATATTTTTTTAGTTTCTTTGGGAAAAAAAATATTTTTTTTGTTACTTTGGAAAAAAAAATATTTTTTTAGTTACTTTGGAAAAAAAATATTTTTTTAGTTACTTTGGAAAAAAAAATATTTTTTTAGTTACTTTGGGAAAAAAAATTTTTTTTAGTTACTTTGGAAAAAAAAATATTTTTTTAGTTACTTTGGAAAAAAAAAATATTTTTTTAGTTACTTTGGAAAAAAAAATATTTTTTTAGTTACTTTGGAAAAAAAAATATTTTTTTAGTTACTTTGGGAAAAAAAAAATTTTTTTAGTTACTTTGGAAAAAAAAAATTTTTTTTAGTTACTTTGGAAAAAAAAATATTTTTTTAGTTTCTTTGGAAAAAAAAATATATTTTTAGTTACTTTGGAAAAAAAAATATTTTTTTAGTTACTTTGGAAAAAGAAATATTTTTTTAGTTACTTTGGGAAAAAAAATATTTTTTTAGTTACTTTGGAAAAAAAAATATTTTTTTAGTTACTTTGGAAAAAAAAATATTTTTTTAGTTATTTTGGAAAAAAAAATATTTTTTTAGTTACTTTGGAAAAAAAAATATTTTTTTAGTTACTTTGTAAAAAAATATATTTTTTTAGTTACTTTGGAAAAAAAAATATTTTTTTAGTTACTTTGGAAAAAAAAATATTTTTTTAGTTACTTTGGAAAAAAAAAATATTTTTTTAGTTACTTTGGAAAAAAAATTATTTTTTTAGTTACTTTGGAAAAAAAAATATTTTTTTAGTTACTTTGGAAAAAAAAATATTTTTTTAGTTACTTTGGAAAAAAAAATATTTTTTTAGTTACTTTGGAAAAAAAAATATTTTTTTAGTTACTTTGGGAAAAAAAATTTTTTTTTAGTTACTTTGGAAAAAAAAAAAATTTTTTAGTTACTTTGGGAAAAAAAATATTTTTTTAGTTACTTTGGAAAAAAAAATATTTTTTTAGTTTCTTTGGAAAAAAAATATTTTTTTAGTTACTTTGGAAAAAAAAATATTTTTTTAGTTACTTTGGAAAAAAAAATATTTTTTTAGTTACTTTGGAAAAAAAAATATTTTTTTAGTTACTTTGGAAAAAAAAATATTTTTTTAGTTACTTTGGAAAAAAAATATTTTTTTAGTTACTTTGGAAAAAAAATATTTTTTTAGTTACTTTGGAAAAAAAAATATTTTTTTAGTTACTTTGGAAAAAAAAATATTTTTTTAGTTACTTTGGAAAAAAAAATATTTTTTTAGTTACTTTGGAAAAAAAAATATTTTTTTAGTTACTTTGGAAAAAAAAATATTTTTTTAGTTACTTTGGAAAAAAAAATATTTTTTTAGTTACTTTGGAAAAAAAAATATTTTTTTAGTTACTTTGGGAAAAAAAATAATTTTTTAGTTACTTTGGAAAAAAATAATTTTTTTTAGTTACTTTGGAAAAAAAAAATTTTTTTAGTTTCTTTGGAAAAAAAAATATTTTTTTAGTTACTTTGGAAAAAAAAAATTTTTTTTTAGTTACTTTGGAAAAAAAATATATTTTTTTAGTTTCTTTGGAAAATTTTTTTTTTTTTTAGTTACTTTGGAAAAAAAAATATTTTTTTAGTTTCTTTGTAAAAAAAATATTTTTTTAGTTACTTTGGAAAAAAAAATATTTTTTTAGTTACTTTGGAAAAAAAAATATTTTTTTAGTTACTTTGGAAAAAAAAATATTTTTTTAGTTACTTTGGAAAAAAAATATTTTTTTAGTTACTTTGGAAAAAAAAACATTTTTTTAGTTATTTTGGAAAAAAAAATATTTTTTTAGTTACTTTGGAAAAAAAATATTTTTTTAGTTACTTTGGAAAAAAAAATATTTTTTTAGTTACTTTGGAAAAAAAAATATTTTTTTAGTTACTTTGGAAAAAAAAATATTTTTTTAGTTTCTTTGGAAAAAAAAATATTTTTTTAGTTACTTTGGAAAAAAAAATATTTTTTTAGTTACTTTGGAAAAAAAATATTTTTTTAGTTACTTTGGAAAAAAAAATATTTTTTTAGTTACTTTGGAAAAAAAAATATTTTTTTAGTTTCTTTGGAAAAAATTTTTTTTTTTTTTAGTTACTTTGGGAAAAAAAATATTTTTTTAGTTTCTTTGGAAAAAAAAATATTTTTTTAGTTACTTTGGAAAAAAAAATATTTTTTTAGTTACTTTGGAAAAAAAAAATATTTTTTTAGTTACTTTGGAAAAAAAATATTTTTTTAGTTACTTTGGAAAAAAAAATATTTTTTTAGTTACTTTGGAAAAAAAAAAATTTTTTTAGTTACTTTGGAAAAAAAAATATTTTTTTAGTTACTTTGGAAAAAAAAATATTTTTTTAGTTACTTTGGAAAAAAAAATATTTTTTTAGTTTCTTTGGAAAAATTTTTTTTTTTTTAGTTACTTTGGAATTTTTTTTTTTTTTTAGTTACTTTGGAAAAAAAAACATTTTTTTAGTTATTTTGGAAAAAAAAATATTTTTTTAGTTACTTTGGAAAAAAAAATATTTTTTTAGTTACTTTGGAAAAAAAAATATTTTTTTAGTTACTTTGGAAAAAAAATATTTTTTTAGTTACTTTGGAAAAAAAATATTTTTTTAGTTACTTTGGAAAAAAAAATATTTTTTTAGTTACTTTGGAAAAAAAAATATTTTTTTAGTTACTTTGGAAAAAAAAATATTTTTTTAGTTTCTTTGGAAAAAAAAAATTTTTTTAGTTACTTTGGGAAAAAAAATATTTTTTTAGTTTCTTTGGGAAAAAAAATATTTTTTTAGTTACTTTGGAAAAAAAAAAATTTTTTTAGTTACTTTGGGAAAAAAATATTTTTTTAGTTTCTTTGGAAAAAAAATATTTTTTTAGTTACTTTGGAAAAAAAAATATTTTTTTAGTTTCTTTGGAAAAAAAATATTTTTTTAGTTACTTTGGAAAAAAAAATATTCTTTTAGTTACTTTGGAAAAAAAAATATTTTTTTAGTTACTTTGGAAAAAAAAATATTTTTTTAGTTACTTTGGAAAAAAAAATATTTTTTTAGTTACTTTGGAAAAAAATATATTTTTTTAGTTACTTTGGAAAAAAAATATTTTTTTAGTTACTTTGGAAAAAAAAATATTTTTTTAGTTACTTTGGAAAAAAAAATATTTTTTTAGTTACTTTGGAAAAAAAAATATTTTTTTAGTTACTTTGGAAAAAAAAATATTTTTTTAGTTACTTTGGAAAAAAAAATATTTTTTTAGTTACTTTGGAAAAAAAAATATTTTTTTAGTTACTTTGGAAAAAAAAATATTTTTTTAGTTACTTTGGGAAAAAAAAAATTTTTTTAGTTACTTTGGAAAAAAAAAAAATTTTTTAGTTACTTTGGAAAAAAAAAATTTTTTTAGTTTCTTTGGAAAAAAAAATATTTTTTTAGTTACTTTGGAAAAAAAAAAATTTTTTTTAGTTACTTTGGAAAAAATATATATTTTTTTAGTTTCTTTGGAAAAAAAAAAATTTTTTTAGTTACTTTGGAAAAAAAAATATTTTTTTAGTTTCTTTGGAAAAAAAAATATTTTTTTAGTTACTTTGGAAAAAAAAATATTTTTTTAGTTACTTTGGAAAAAAAAATATTTTTTTAGTTACTTTGGAAAAAAAAATATTTTTTTAGTTACTTTGGAAAAAAAATATTTTTTTAGTTACTTTGGAAAAAAAAACATTTTTTTAGTTATTTTGGAAAAAAAAATATTTTTTTAGTTACTTTGGAAAAAAAAATATTTTTTTAGTTACTTTGGGAAAAAAAATATTTTTTTAGTTACTTTGGAAAAAAAATATTTTTTTAGTTACTTTGGAAAAAAAATATTTTTTTAGTTACTTTGGAAAAAAAAATATTTTTTTAGTTACTTTGGAAAAAAATATATTTTTTTAGTTACTTTGGAAAAAAATATATTTTTTTAGTTTCTTTGGGAAAAAAAAGAATTTTTAGTTACTTTGGGAAAAAAAATATTTTTTTAGTTTCTTTGGGAAAAAAAATATTTTTTTAGTTACTTTGGAAAAAAAAATATTTTTTTAGTTACTTTGGAAAAAAAATATTTTTTTAGTTACTTTGGAAAAAAAAATATTTTTTTAGTTACTTTGGGAAAAAAATATTTTTTTAGTTACTTTGGAAAAAAAAAATATTTTTTTAGTTACTTTGGAAAAAAAAATATTTTTTTAGTTACTTTGGAAAAAAAAATATTTTTTTAGTTACTTTGGGAAAAAAAATAATTTTTTAGTTTCTTTGGAAAAAAAAATATTTTTTTAGTTACTTTGGAAAAAAAAATATTTTTTTAGTTACTTTGGAAAAAAAAATATTTTTTTAGTTACTTTGGAAAAAAAAATATATTTTTAGTTACTTTGGAAAAAAAATATTTTTTTAGTTACTTTGGAAAAAAATATATTTTTTTAGTTATTTTGGAAAAAAATATATTTTTTTAGTTACTTTGGAAAAAAAAATATTTTTTTAGTTACTTTGGAAAAAAAAATATTTTTTTAGTTACTTTGGAAAAAAAAATATTTTTTTAGTTACTTTGGAAAAAAAAATATTTTTTTAGTTACTTTGGAAACAAAAATATTTTTTTAGTTACTTTGGAAAAAAAAATATTTTTTTAGTTACTTTGGAAAAAAAAATATTTTTTTAGTTACTTTGGAAAAAAAAAAATTTTTTTAGTTTCTTTGGAAAAAAAAAATTTTTTTTTAGTTACTTTGGGAAAAAAAATATTTTTTTAGTTTCTGTGGAAAAAAAAATATTTTTTTAGTTACTTTGGAAAAAAAAATATTTTTTTAGTTACTTTGGAAAAAAAAATATTTTTTTAGTTACTTTGGAAAAAAAAATATTTTTTTAGTTACTTTGGAAAAAAAATATTTTTTTAGTTACTTTGGAAAAAAAAATATTTTTTTAGTTACTTTGGGAAAAAAAATTTTTTTTAGTTACTTTGGAAAAAAAAATATTTTTTTAGTTACTTTGGAAAAAAAAAATATTTTTTTAGTTACTTTGGAAAAAAAAATATTTTTTTAGTTACTTTGGAAAAAAAAATATTTTTTTAGTTACTTTGGGAAAAAAAAAATTTTTTTAGTTACTTTGGAAAAAAAAAATTTTTTTTAGTTACTTTGGAAAAAAAAATATTTTTTTAGTTTCTTTGGAAAAAAAAATATTTTTTTAGTTACTTTGGAAAAAGAAATATTTTTTTAGTTACTTTGGAAAAAGAAATATTTTTTTAGTTACTTTGGGAAAAAAAATATTTTTTTAGTTACTTTGGAAAAAAAAATATTTTTTTAGTTACTTTGGAAAAAAATATATTTTTTTAGTTATTTTGGAAAAAAAAATATTTTTTTAGTTACTTTGGAAAAAAAATATTTTTTTAGTTACTTTGTAAAAAAATATATTTTTTTAGTTACTTTGGAAAAAAAAATATTTTTTTAGTTACTTTGGAAAAAAAATAATATTTTTTTAGTTACTTTGGAAAAAAAAAATATTTTTTTAGTTACTTTGGAAAAAAAATATTTTTTTAGTTACTTTGGAAAAAAAAATATTTTTTTAGTTACTTTGGAAAAAAAAAAATTTTTTTAGTTACTTTGGGAAAAAAAATATTTTTTTAGTTACTTTGGAAAAAAAAATATTTTTTTAGTTTCTTTGGAAAAAAAATATTTTTTTAGTTACTTTGGAAAAAAAAATATTTTTTTAGTTACTTTGGAAAAAAAAATATTTTTTTAGTTACTTTGGAAAAAAAAATATTTTTTTAGTTACTTTGGAAAAAAAAATATTTTTTTAGTTACTTTGGAAAAAAATATATTTTTTTAGTTACTTTGGAAAAAAAATATTTTTTTAGTTACTTTGGAAAAAAAAATATTTTTTTAGTTACTTTGGAAAAAAAAATATTTTTTTAGTTACTTTGGAAAAAAAAATATTTTTTTAGTTACTTTGGAAAAAAAAATATTTTTTTAGTTTCTTTGTAAAAAAAATATTTTTTTAGTTACTTTGGAAAAAAAAATATTTTTTTAGTTACTTTGGAAAAAAAAATATTTTTTTAGTTACTTTGGAAAAAAAAATATTTTTTTAGTTACTTTGGAAAAAAAAATATTTTTTTAGTTACTTTGGAAAAAAAATATTTTTTTAGTTACTTTGGAAAAAAAAACATTTTTTTAGTTATTTTGGAAAAAAAAATATTTTTTTAGTTACTTTGGAAAAAAAATATTTTTTTAGTTACTTTGGAAAAAAAAATATTTTTTTAGTTACTTTGGAAAAAAAAATATTTTTTTAGTTACTTTGGAAAAAAAAATATTTTTTTAGTTTCTTTGGAAAAAAAAATATTTTTTTAGTTACTTTGGGAAAAAAATATTTTTTTAGTTACTTTGGAAAAAAAAATATTTTTTTAGTTACTTTGGAAAAAAAATATATTTTTTTAGTTACTTTGGAAAAAAAAATATTTTTTTAGTTACTTTGGAAAAAAAAATATTTTTTTAGTTACTTTGGAAAAAAAAATATTTTTTTAGTTACTTTGGGAAAAAAATATTTTTTTAGTTACTTTGGAAAAAAAAATATTTTTTTAGTTACTTTGGAAAAAAAATATATTTTTTTAGTTACTTTGGAAAAAAAAATATTTTTTTAGTTACTTTGGAAAAAAAAATATTTTTTTAGTTACTTTGGGAAAAAAAATAATTTTTTAGTTACTTTGGAAAAAAAAAATTTTTTTTAGTTACTTTGGAAAAAAAATATTTTTTTAGTTTCTTTGGAAAAAAAAATATTTTTTTAGTTACTTTGGAAAAAAAAATATTTTTTTAGTTACTTTGGAAAAAGAAATATTTTTTTAGTTACTTTGGGAAAAAAAATATTTTTTTAGTTACTTTGGAAAAAAAAATATTTTTTTAGTTACTTTGGAAAAAAAAATATTTTTTTAGTTATTTTGGAAAAAAAAATATTTTTTTAGTTACTTTGGAAAAAAAAATATTTTTTTAGTTACTTTGGAAAAAAAAATATTTTTTTAGTTACTTTGGAAAAAAAAATATTTTTTTAGTTACTTTGGAAAAAAAAAATATTTTTTTAGTTACTTTGGAAAAAAAAAATTTTTTTTAGTTACTTTGGAAACAAAAATATTTTTTTAGTTACTTTGGAAAAAAAAATATTTTTTTAGTTACTTTGGAAAAAAAAATATTTTTTTAGTTACTTTGGAAAAAAAAATATTTTTTTAGTTACTTTGGAAAAAAAAATATTTTTTTAGTTTCTTTGGAAAAAAATTTTTTTTTTAGTTACTTTGGGAAAAAAAATATTTTTTTAGTTTCTTTGGAAAAAAAAATATTTTTTTAGTTACTTTGGAAAAAAAAATATTTTTTTAGTTACTTTGGGAAAAAAAATATTTTTTTAGTTACTTTGGAAAAAAAATATTTTTTTAGTTACTTTGGAAAAAAAAATATTTTTTTAGTTACTTTGGAAAAAAAAAATTTTTTTTAGTTTCTTTGGAAAAAAAAATTTTTTTTTTTAGTTACTTTGGGAAAAAAAAATATTTTTTTAGTTACTTTGGAAAAAAAAATATTTTTTTAGTTACTTTGGAAAAAAAAATATTTTTTTAGTTACTTTGGAAAAAAAAAATTTTTTTAGTTACTTTGGAAAAAAAAATATTTTTTTAGTTTCTTTGGAAAAATTTTTTTTTTTTTAATTACTTTGGAAAACAATTTTTTTTTTAGTTACTTTGGAAAAAAAAAATTTTTTTTAGTTACTTTGGAAAAAAAAAATATTTTTTTAGTTACTTTGGAAAAAAAAATATTTTTTTAGTTACTTTGGAAACAAAAATATTTTTTTAGTTACTTTGGAAAAAAAAATATTTTTTTAGTTACTTTGGAAAAAAAAATATTTTTTTAGTTACTTTGGAAAAAAAAATATTTTTTTAGTTACTTTGGAAAAAAAAATATTTTTTTAGTTTCTTTGGAAAAAAAATATTTTTTTAGTTACTTTGGGAAAAAAAATATTTTTTTAGTTACTTTGGAAAAAAAAATATTTTTTTAGTTAATTTGGAAAAAAAAATATTTTTTTAGTTACTTTGGAAAAAAAATATTTTTTTAGTTACTTTGGAAAAAAAAATATTTTTTTAGTTTCTTTGGGAAAAAAAATATTTTTTTAGTTACTTTGGAAAAAAAAATATTTTTTTAGTTACTTTGGAAAAAAAAATTTTTTTTAGTTACTTTGGAAAAAAAAATATTTTTTTAGTTACTTTGGAAAAAAAAATATTTTTTTAGTTTCTTTGGAAAAAAAAAAATTTTTTTAGTTACTTTGGAAAAAAAATATTTTTTTAGTTACTTTGGAAAAAAAAATATTTTTTTAGTTACTTTGGAAAAAAAAATATTTTTTTAGTTACTTTGGAAAAAAAAATATTTTTTTAGTTACTTTGGAAAAAAAAATATTTTTTTAGTTACTTTGGAAAAAAATATATTTTTTTAGTTACTTTGGAAAAAAAAATATTTTTTTAGTTACTTTGGAAAAAAAAATATTTTTTTAGTTACTTTGGGAAAAAAAATTTTTTTTAGTTACTTTGGAAAAAAAAAAATTTTTTTAGTTACTTTGGAAAAAAAAATTTTTTTTAGTTACTTTGGAAAAAAAAAAATTTTTTTAGTTACTTTGGAAAAAAAAATATTTTTTTAGTTACTTTGGGAAAAAAAATAATTTTTTAGTTACTTTGGAAAAAAAAATATTTTTTTAGTTACTTTGGAAAAAAAAATATTTTTTTAGTTTCTTTGGAAAAAAAAATATTTTTTTAGTTACTTTGGAAAAAAATATTTTTTTTTAGTTACTTTGGAAAAAGAAATATTTTTTTAGTTACTTTGGGAAAAAAAATATTTTTTTAGTTACTTTGGAAAAAAAAATATTTTTTTAGTTACTTTGGAAAAAAAAATATTTTTTTAGTTATTTTGGAAAAAAAAATATTTTTTTAGTTACTTTGGAAAAAAAAATATTTTTTTAGTTACTTTGTAAAAAAATATATTTTTTTAGTTACTTTGGAAAAAAAAATATTTTTTTAGTTACTTTGGACAAAAAAAATATTTTTTTAGTTACTTTGGAAAAAAAAAATATTTTTTTAGTTACTTTGGAAAAAAAAATATTTTTTTAGTTACTTTGGAAACAAAAATATTTTTTTAGTTACTTTGGAAAAAAAAATATTTTTTTAGTTACTTTGGAAAAAAAAATATTTTTTTAGTTACTTTGGAAAAAAAAATATTTTTTTAGTTTCTTTGGAAAAAAAAAAAATTTTTTTAGTTACTTTGGGAAAAAAAATATTTTTTTAGTTTCTTTGGGAAAAAAAATATTTTTTTAGTTACTTTGGAAAAAAAAATATTTTTTTAGTTACTTTGGAAAAAAAATATTTTTTTAGTTACTTTGGAAAAAAAAATATTTTTTTAGTTACTTTGGGAAAAAAAAATTTTTTTAGTTACTTTGGAAAAAAAAATATTTTTTT
>NW_027634844.1:0-53391 GCF_949748355.1 Melanostigma gelatinosum | reverse complement strand
TACTTTGGAAAAAAAAAATATTTTTTTTAGTTACTTTGGAAAAAAAATATATTTTTTTAGTTACTTTGGAAAAAAAAAATATTTTTTTTAGTTACTTTGGAAAAAAAAATATTTTTTTAGTTACTTTGGAAAAAAAATATTTTTTTTAGTTACTTTGGAAAAAAAAATATTTTTTTAGTTACTTTGGAAAAAAAATATATTTTTTTAGTTACTTTGGAAAAAAAAAAAATTTTTTAGTTACTTTGGAAAAAAAAAATATTTTTTTAGTTACTTTGGGAAAAAAATATTTTTTTAGTTACTTTGGAAAAAAAAAATTTTTTTTAGTTACTTTGGAAAAAAAAAATTTTTTTTAGTTACTTTGGAAAAAAAAATATATTTTTTAGTTACTTTGGAAAAAAAACATATTTGTTTAGTTACTTTGGAAAAAAAATATTTTTTTAGTTACTTTGGAAAAAAAAATATTTTTTTAGTTATTTTGGAAAAAAAAATATTTTTTTAGTTACTTTGGAAAAAAAAAATATTTTTTTAGTTACTTTGGAAAAAAAAATATTTTTTTAGTTACTTTGGAAAAAAAATTTTTTTTTTAGTTACTTTGGAAAAAAAAATATTTTTTTAGTTACTTTGGAAAAAAAAATATTTTTTTAGTTACTTTGGAAAAAAAAAATATTTTTTTAGTTACTTTGGAAAAAAAAATATTTTTTTAGTTACTTTGGAAAAAAAAATATTTTTTTAGTTACTTTGGAAAAAAAAATATTTTTTTAGTTACTTTGGGAAAAAAAATATTTTTTTAGTTACTTTGGAAAAAAAAAATATTTTTTTAGTTACTTTGGAAAAAAAAATATTTTTTTAGTTACTTTGGAAAAAAAAATATTTTTTTAGTTACTTTGGAAAAAAAAATATTTTTTTAGTTACTTTGGAAAAAAAAATATTTTTTTAGTTACTTTGGAAAAAAAATATTTTTTTAGTTACTTTGGAAAAAAAATATTTTTTTAGTTACTTTGGAAAAAAAAAATATTTTTTTAGTTACTTTGGAAAAAAAAATATTTTTTTAGTTACTTTGGAAAAAAAAAAATTTTTTTTAGTTACTTTGGGGAAAAAAAATATTTTTTTAGTTTCTTTGGAAAAAAAAATATTTTTTTTAGTTAATTTGGAAAAAAAAATTTTTTTTAGTTTCTTTGGAAAAAAAAAATTTTTTTTAGTTACTTTGGAAAAAAAAAATATTTTTTTAGTTTCTTTGGAAAAAAAAATATTTTTTTAGTTACTTTGGAAAAAAAAATATTTTTTTAGTTACTTTGGAAAAAAAATATTTTTTTAGTTACTTTGGAAAAAAAATATTTTTTTAGTTACTTTGGAAAAAAAAAAATTTTTTTAGTTACTTTGGAAAAAAAAATATTTTTTTAGTTTCTTTGGGAAAAAAAATATATTTTTTTAGTTACTTTGGGAAAAAAAAATATTTTTTTAGTTACTTTGGAAAAAAAAATATTTTTTTAGTTAATTTGGAAAAAAAAAATATTTTTTTAGTTACTTTGGAAAAAAAAAAATTTTTTTTAGTTACTTTGGAAAAAAAAAATTTTTTTAGTTACTTTGGAAAAAAAAATATATTTTTTAGTTACTTTGGAAAAAAAACATATTTGTTTAGTTACTTTGGAAAAAAAATATTTTTTTAGTTACTTTGGAAAAAAAAAATATTTTTTTAGTTATTTTGGAAAAAAAAAATATTTTTTTAGTTACTTTGGAAAAAAAAATATTTTTTTAGTTACTTTGGAAAAAAAAATATTTTTTTAGTTACTTTGGAAAAAAAAATTTTTTTTAGTTACTTTGGAAAAAAAATATTTTTTTAGTTACTTTGGAAAAAAAAATATTTTTTTAGTTACTTTGGAAAAAAAAATATTTTTTTTAGTTACTTTGGAAAAAAAATATTTTTTTAGTTACTTTGGAAAAAAAAATATTTTTTTAGTTACTTTGGAAAAAAAAATATTTTTTTTAGTTACTTTGGGAAAAAAAATATTTTTTTAGTTACTTTGGAAAAAAAAATATTTTTTTAGTTACTTTGGAAAAAAAAATATTTTTTTAGTTACTTTGGAAAAAAAAATATTTTTTTAGTTACTTTGGAAAAAAAAAATTTTTTTTAGTTACTTTGGGGAAAAAAAATATTTTTTTAGTTTCTTTGGAAAAAAAAATATTTTTTTAGTTAATTTGGAAAAAAAAAATTTTTTTTTAGTTTCTTTGGAAAAAAAAAATTTTTTTTAGTTACTTTGGAAAAAAAAATATTTTTTTTAGTTTTCTTTGGAAAAAAAAATATTTTTTTAGTTACTTTGGAAAAAAAAATATTTTTTTAGTTACTTTGGAAAAAAAATATTTTTTTTAGTTACTTTGGAAAAAAAAATATTTTTTTAGTTACTTTGGAAAAAAAAAAAATTTTTTTAGTTACTTTGGAAAAAAAAATATTTTTTTAGTTTCTTTGGGAAAAAAATATATTTTTTTAGTTACTTTGGGAAAAAAAATATTTTTTTAGTTACTTTGGAAAAAAAAAATATTTTTTTAGTTAATTTGGAAAAAAAAATATTTTTTTAGTTTCTTTGGAAAAAAAAATATTTTTTTAGTTACTTTGGAAAAAAAAATATTTTTTTAGTTACTTTGGAAAAAAAATATTTTTTTAGTTACTTTGGAAAAAAAAATATTTTTTTAGTTACTTTGGAAAAAAAAATATTTTTTTAGTTACTTTGGAAAAAAAAATATTTTTTTAGTTACTTTGGAAAAAAAAATATTTTTTTAGTTACTTTGGAAAAAAAAATATTTTTTTAGTTACTTTGGAAAAAAAAATATTTTTTTAGTTACTTTGGAAAAAAAAATATTTTTTTAGTTACTTTGGAAAAATTTTTTTTTTTTAGTTACTTTGGAAAAAAATATATATTTTTTAGTTACTTTGGAAAAAAAACATATTTGTTTAGTTTACTTTGGAAAAAAAAATATTTTTTTAGTTACTTTGGAAAAAAAAATATTTTTTTAGTTACTTTGGAAAAAAAAATATTTTTTTAGTTATTTTGGAAAAAAAAAATATTTTTTTAGTTACTTTGGAAAAAAAAATATTTTTTTAGTTACTTTGGAAAAAAAATATTTTTTTAGTTACTTTGGAAAAAAAAATATTTTTTTAGTTACTTTGGAAAAAAAAATATTTTTTTAGTTACTTTGGAAAAAAAAATATTTTTTTAGTTACTTTGGAAAAAAAAATATTTTTTTAGTTACTTTGGAAAAAAAAATATTTTTTTAGTTACTTTGGGGAAAAAAAATAATTTTTTAGTTACTTTGGAAAAAAAAATATTTTTTTAGTTACTTTGGAAAAAAAAAATATTTTTTTTAGTTACTTTGGAAAAAAAAATATTTTTTTAGTTACTTTGGAAAAAAAATATTTTTTTAGTTACTTTGGAAAAAAAAATATTTTTTTAGTTACTTTGGAAAAAAAATATTTTTTTTAGTTACTTTGGAAAAAAAATATTTTTTTAGTTACTTTGGAAAAAAAAATATTTTTTTTAGTTAATTTGGAAAAAAAAAATATTTTTTTAGTTACTTTGGAAAAAAAAAAAATTTTTTTAGTTACTTTGGAAAAAAAAAATTTTTTTAGTTACTTTGGAAAAAAAAATATATTTTTTTAGTTACTTTGGAAAAAAAAACATATTTGTTTAGTTACTTTGGAAAAAAAATATTTTTTTAGTTACTTTGGAAAAAAAAATATTTTTTTAGTTATTTTGGAAAAAAAAATATTTTTTTAGTTACTTTGGAAAAAAAAAATATTTTTTTAGTTACTTTGGAAAAAAAAATATTTTTTTAGTTACTTTGGAAAAAAAATTTTTTTTTAGTTACTTTGGAAAAAAAATATTTTTTTAGTTACTTTGGAAAAAAAAATATTTTTTTAGTTACTTTGGAAAAAAAAATATTTTTTTAGTTACTTTGGAAAAAAAAAATATTTTTTTAGTTACTTTGGAAAAAAAAAATATTTTTTTAGTTACTTTGGAAAAAAAAATATTTTTTTAGTTACTTTGGGAAAAAAAATATTTTTTTAGTTACTTTGGAAAAAAAAATATTTTTTTAGTTACTTTGGAAAAAAAAATATTTTTTTAGTTACTTTGGAAAAAAAATATTTTTTTAGTTACTTTGGAAAAAAAATATTTTTTTAGTTACTTTGGAAAAAAAAATATTTTTTTAGTTACTTTGGAAAAAAAATATTTTTTTAGTTACTTTGGAAAAAAAATATTTTTTTAGTTACTTTGGAAAAAAAAATATTTTTTTAGTTACTTTGGAAAAAAAAATATTTTTTTAGTTACTTTGGAAAAAAAAAATTTTTTTAGTTTCTTTGGGAAAAAAATATATTTTTTTAGTTACTTTGGGAAAAAAAATATTTTTTTAGTTACTTTGGAAAAAAAAATATTTTTTTAGTTACTTTGGAAAAAAAAATATTTTTTTAGTTACTTTGGGAAAAAAAATATTTTTTTAGTTACTTTGGAAAAAAAAATATTTTTTTAGTTACTTTGGAAAAAAAAATATTTTTTTAGTTACTTTGGAAAAAAAAATATTTTTTTAGTTACTTTGGAAAAAAAATATTTTTTTAGTTACTTTGGAAAAAAAAATATTTTTTTAGTTACTTTGGAAAAAAAATTTTTTTTTAGTTACTTTGGAAAAAAAATATTTTTTTAGTTACTTTGGAAAAAAAAATATTTTTTTAGTTACTTTGGAAAAAAAAATATTTTTTTAGTTACTTTGGAAAAAAAAATATTTTTTTAGTTACTTTGGAAAAAAAAATATTTTTTTAGTTACTTTGGAAAAAAAAATATTTTTTTAGTTACTTTGGGAAAAAAAATATTTTTTTAGTTACTTTGGAAAAAAAAATATTTTTTTAGTTACTTTGGAAAAAAAAATATTTTTTTAGTTACTTTGGAAAAAAAAATATTTTTTTAGTTACTTTGGAAAAAAAATATTTTTTTAGTTACTTTGGAAAAAAAAATATTTTTTTAGTTACTTTGGAAAAAAAATATTTTTTTAGTTACTTTGGAAAAAAAATATTTTTTTAGTTACTTTGGAAAAAAAAATATTTTTTTAGTTACTTTGGAAAAAAAAATATTTTTTTAGTTACTTTGGAAAAAAAAAATTTTTTTTAGTTACTTTGGGGAAAAAAATATTTTTTTAGTTTCTTTGGAAAAAAAAATATTTTTTTAGTTAATTTGGAAAAAAAAATTTTTTTTTAGTTTCTTTGGAAAAAAAAAATTTTTTTTAGTTACTTTGGAAAAAAAAATATTTTTTTAGTTTCTTTGGAAAAAAAAATATTTTTTTAGTTACTTTGGAAAAAAAAATATTTTTTTAGTTACTTTGGAAAAAAAATATTTTTTTAGTTACTTTGGAAAAAAAAAAATTTTTTTAGTTACTTTGGAAAAAAAAATATTTTTTTAGTTTCTTTGGGAAAAAAATATATTTTTTTAGTTACTTTGGGAAAAAAAATATTTTTTTAGTTACTTTGGAAAAAAAAATATTTTTTTAGTTAATTTGGAAAAAAAAATATTTTTTTAGTTTCTTTGGAAAAAAAAATATTTTTTTAGTTACTTTGGAAAAAAAAATATTTTTTTAGTTACTTTGGAAAAAAAAATATTTTTTTAGTTACTTTGGAAAAAAAAATATTTTTTTAGTTACTTTGGAAAAAAAAATATTTTTTTAGTTACTTTGGAAAAAAAAATATTTTTTTAGTTACTTTGGAAAAAAAAATATTTTTTTAGTTACTTTGGAAAAAAAAATATTTTTTTAGTTACTTTGGAAAAAAAAATATTTTTTTAGTTACTTTGGAAAAAAAAATATTTTTTTAGTTACTTTGGAAAAAAAAATATTTTTTTAGTTACTTTGGAAAAAAAAATATTTTTTTAGTTACTTTGGAAAAAAAAATATTTTTTTAGTTACTTTGGAAAAAAAAATATTTTTTTAGTTACTTTGGGAAAAAAAATATTTTTTTAGTTACTTTGGAAAAAAAAATATTTTTTTAGTTACTTTGGAAAAAAAAATATTTTTTTAGTTACTTTGGAAAAAAAAATATTTTTTTAGTTACTTTGGAAAAAAAATATTTTTTTAGTTACTTTGGAAAAAAAAATATTTTTTTAGTTACTTTGGAAAAAAAATATTTTTTTAGTTACTTTGGAAAAAAAATATTTTTTTAGTTACTTTGGAAAAAAAAATATTTTTTTAGTTACTTTGGAAAAAAAAATATTTTTTTAGTTACTTTGGAAAAAAAAAATTTTTTTTAGTTACTTTGGGGAAAAAAATATTTTTTTAGTTTCTTTGGAAAAAAAAATATTTTTTTAGTTAATTTGGAAAAAAAATTTTTTTTTAGTTTCTTTGGAAAAAAAAAATTTTTTTTAGTTACTTTGGAAAAAAAAATATTTTTTTAGTTTCTTTGGAAAAAAAAATATTTTTTTAGTTACTTTGGAAAAAAAAATATTTTTTTAGTTACTTTGGAAAAAAAATATTTTTTTAGTTACTTTGGAAAAAAAATATTTTTTTAGTTACTTTGGAAAAAAAAAAATTTTTTTAGTTACTTTGGAAAAAAAAATATTTTTTTAGTTTCTTTGGGAAAAAAATATATTTTTTTAGTTACTTTGGGAAAAAAAATATTTTTTTAGTTACTTTGGAAAAAAAAATATTTTTTTAGTTAATTTGGAAAAAAAAATATTTTTTTAGTTTCTTTGGAAAAAAAAATATTTTTTTAGTTACTTTGGAAAAAAAAATATTTTTTTAGTTACTTTGGAAAAAAAAATATTTTTTTAGTTACTTTGGAAAAAAAAATATTTTTTTAGTTACTTTGGAAAAAAAAATATTTTTTTAGTTACTTTGGAAAAAAAAATATTTTTTTAGTTACTTTGGAAAAAAAAATATTTTTTTAGTTACTTTGGAAAAAAAAATATTTTTTTAGTTACTTTGGAAAAAAAAATATTTTTTTAGTTACTTTGGAAAAAAAAATATTTTTTTAGTTACTTTGGAAAAATTTTTTTTTTTTAGTTACTTTGGAAAAAAATATATATTTTTTAGTTACTTTGGAAAAAAAACATATTTGTTTAGTTACTTTGGAAAAAAAATATTTTTTTAGTTACTTTGGAAAAAAAAATATTTTTTTAGTTACTTTGGAAAAAAAAATATTTTTTTAGTTATTTTGGAAAAAAAAATATTTTTTTAGTTACTTTGGAAAAAAAAATATTTTTTTAGTTACTTTGGAAAAAAAATATTTTTTTAGTTACTTTGGAAAAAAAAATATTTTTTTAGTTACTTTGGAAAAAAAAATATTTTTTTAGTTACTTTGGAAAAAAAAATATTTTTTTAGTTACTTTGGAAAAAAAAATATTTTTTTAGTTACTTTGGAAAAAAAAATATTTTTTTAGTTACTTTGGGGAAAAAAATAATTTTTTAGTTACTTTGGAAAAAAAAATATTTTTTTAGTTACTTTGGAAAAAAAAATATTTTTTTAGTTACTTTGGAAAAAAAAATATTTTTTTAGTTACTTTGGAAAAAAAATATTTTTTTAGTTACTTTGGAAAAAAAAATATTTTTTTAGTTACTTTGGAAAAAAAATATTTTTTTAGTTACTTTGGAAAAAAAATATTTTTTTAGTTACTTTGGAAAAAAAAATATTTTTTTAGTTACTTTGGAAAAAAATATATTTTTTTAGTTTCTTTGGAAAAAAAAATATTTTTTTAGTTACTTTGGAAAAAAAAATATTTTTTTAGTTACTTTGGAAAAAAAATATTTTTTTAGTTACTTTGGAAAAAAAATATTTTTTTAGTTACTTTGGAAAAAAAAATATTTTTTTAGTTACTTTGGAAAAAAAATTATTTTTTTAGTTACTTTGGAAAAAAAAAATTTTTTTAGTTACTTTGGAAAAAAAAAAATTTTTTAGTTTCTTTGGAAAAAAAATTTTTTTTTAGTTACTTTGGAAAAAAAAATATTTTTTTAGTTTCTTTGGGAAAAAAAATATTTTTTTAGTTACTTTGGGAAAAAAAATATTTTTTTAGTTTCTTTGGAAAAAAAAATATTTTTTTAGTTACTTTGGAAAAAAAAATATTTTTTTAGTTACTTTGGAAAAAAAAATATTTTTTTAGTTACTTTGGAAAAAAAAATATTTTTTTAGTTACTTTGGAAAAAAAAATTTTTTTTAGTTACTTTGGAAAAAAAAATATATTTTTTAGTTACTTTGGAAAAAAAACATATTTGTTTAGTTACTTTGGAAAAAAAATATTTTTTTAGTTACTTTGGAAAAAAAAATATTTTTTTAGTTATTTTGGAAAAAAAAATATTTTTTTAGTTACTTTGGAAAAAAAAATATTTTTTTAGTTACTTTGGAAAAAAAAATATTTTTTTAGTTACTTTGGAAAAAAAATATTTTTTTAGTTACTTTGGAAAAAAAATATTTTTTTAGTTACTTTGGAAAAAAAAATATTTTTTTAGTTACTTTGGAAAAAAAAATATTTTTTTAGTTACTTTGGAAAAAAAAATATTTTTTTAGTTACTTTGGAAAAAAAAATATTTTTTTAGTTACTTTGGAAAAAAAAATATTTTTTTAGTTACTTTGGGAAAAAAATAATTTTTTAGTTACTTTGGAAAAAAAAATATTTTTTTAGTTACTTTGGAAAAAAAAATATTTTTTTAGTTACTTTGGAAAAAAAAATATTTTTTTAGTTACTTTGGAAAAAAAAATTTTTTTTAGTTACTTTGGAAAAAAAAATATTTTTTTAGTTACTTTGGAAAAAAAAATTTTTTTTAGTTACTTTGGAAAAAAAATATTTTTTTAGTTACTTTGGAAAAAAAAATATTTTTTTAGTTACTTTGGAAAAAAAATTATTTTTTTAGTTACTTTGGAAAAAAAAAAATTTTTTTAGTTACTTTGGAAAAAAAAATATTTTTTTAGTTTCTTTGGAAAAAAAAAATTTTTTTAGTTACTTTGGAAAAAAAAATATTTTTTTAGTTTCTTTGGAAAAAAAATATTTTTTTAGTTACTTTGGAAAAAAAAATATTTTTTTAGTTACTTTGGAAAAAAAAATATTTTTTTAGTTTCTTTGGAAAAAAAAATATTTTTTTAGTTACTTTGGAAAAAAAAATTTTTTTTTAGTTACTTTGGAAAAAAAAATATTTTTTTAGTTACTTTGGAAAAAAAAATATTTTTTTAGTTACTTTGGAAAAAAAAATATTTTTTTAGTTACTTTGGAAAAAAAAATATTTTTTTAGTTACTTTGGAAAAAAAAATATTTTTTTAGTTACTTTGGAAAAAAAAAATTTTTTTTAGTTACTTTGGAAAAAAAAATATTTTTTTAGTTACTTTGGAAAAAAAAAAAATTTTTTAGTTTCTTTGGAAAAATTTTTTTTTTTTTAGTTACTTTGGGAAAAAAAATATTTTTTTAGTTTCTTTGGAAAAACAAAATATTTTTTTAGTTACTTTGGAAAAAAAAATATTTTTTTAGTTACTTTGGAAAAAAAAAATTTTTTTTAGTTACTTTGGAAAAAAATATATTTTTTTAGTTTCTTTGGAAAAAAATATATTTTTTTAGTTACTTTGGAAAAAAAAATATTTTTTTAGTTACTTTGGAAAAAAAATATTTTTTTAGTTACTTTGGAAAAAAAATATTTTTTTAGTTACTTTGGAAAAAAAAATATTTTTTTAGTTACTTTGGAAAAAAATTTATTTTTTTAGTTACTTTGGAAAAAAAAATTTTTTTTAGTTACTTTGGAAAAAAAAATATTTTTTTAGTTTCTTTGGAAAAAAAAATTTTTTTTAGTTACTTTGGAAAAAAAAATATTTTTTTAGTTTCTTTGGGAAAAAAAATATTTTTTTAGTTACTTTGGGAAAAAAAATATTTTTTTAGTTACTTTGGAAAAAAAAATATTTTTTTAGTTACTTTGGGAAAAAAAATAATTTTTTAGTTACTTTGGAAAAAAAAATATTTTTTTAGTTACTTTGGAAAAAAAAATATTTTTTTAGTTACTTTGGAAAAAAAATATTTTTTTAGTTACTTTGGAAAAAAAAATATTTTTTTAGTTACTTTGGAAAAAAAATATTTTTTTAGTTACTTTGGAAAAAAAAATATTTTTTTAGTTACTTTGGAAAAAAAATTATTTTTTTAGTTACTTTGGAAAAAAAAAATTTTTTTTAGTTACTTTGGAAAAAAAAATATTTTTTTAGTTTCTTTGGAAAAAAAAATTTTTTTTAGTTACTTTGGGAAAAAAAATATTTTTTTAGTTACTTTGGAAAAAAAAATATTTTTTTAGTTACTTTGGGAAAAAAAATAATTTTTTAGTTACTTTGGAAAAAAAAATATTTTTTTAGTTACTTTGGAAAAAAAAATATTTTTTTAGTTACTTTGGAAAAAAAAATATTTTTTTAGTTACTTTGGAAAAAAAATATTTTTTTAGTTACTTTGGAAAAAAAAATATTTTTTTAGTTACTTTGGAAAAAAAATATTTTTTTAGTTACTTTGGAAAAAAAATATTTTTTTAGTTACTTTGGAAAAAAAAATTTTTTTAGTTACTTTGGAAAAAAAATTATTTTTTTAGTTACTTTGGAAAAAAAAAATTTTTTTTAGTTACTTTGGAAAAAAAAATATTTTTTTAGTTTCTTTGGAAAAACAAATTTTTTTAGTTACTTTGGAAAAAAAAATATTTTTTTAGTTTCTTTGGAAAAAAATATTTTTTTAGTTACTTTGGAAAAAAAAATATTTTTTTAGTTATTTTGGAAAAAAAAATATTTTTTTAGTTACTTTGGAAAAAAAAATATTTTTTTAGTTACTTTGGAAAAAAAAATATTTTTTTAGTTACTTTGGAAAAAAAATATTTTTTTAGTTACTTTGGAAAAAAAATATTTTTTTAGTTACTTTGGAAAAAAAAATATTTTTTTAGTTACTTTGGAAAAAAAAATATTTTTTTAGTTACTTTGGAAAAAAAAATATTTTTTTAGTTACTTTGGAAAAAAAAATATTTTTTTAGTTACTTTGGAAAAAAAAATATTTTTTTAGTTACTTTGGGAAAAAAAATAATTTTTTAGTTACTTTGGAAAAAAAAATATTTTTTTAGTTACTTTGGAAAAAAAAATATTTTTTTAGTTACTTTGGAAAAAAAAATATTTTTTTAGTTACTTTGGAAAAAAAATATTTTTTTAGTTACTTTGGAAAAAAAAATATTTTTTTAGTTACTTTGGAAAAAAAATATTTTTTTAGTTACTTTGGAAAAAAAATATTTTTTTAGTTACTTTGGAAAAAAAAATATTTTTTTAGTTACTTTGGAAAAAAAATTATTTTTTTAGTTACTTTGGAAAAAAAAAATTTTTTTTAGTTACTTTGGAAAAAAAAATATTTTTTTAGTTTCTTTGGAAAAAAAATTTTTTTTTAGTTACTTTGGAAAAAAAAATATTTTTTTAGTTTCTTTGGAAAAAAAATATTTTTTTAGTTACTTTGGGAAAAAAAATATTTTTTTAGTTACTTTGGAAAAAAAAATATTTTTTTAGTTTCTTTGGAAAAAAAAATATTTTTTTAGTTACTTTGGGAAAAAAAATATTTTTTTAGTTACTTTGGAAAAAAAAATATTTTTTTAGTTACTTTGGAAAAAAAAATATTTTTTTAGTTACTTTGGAAAAAAAAATATTTTTTTAGTTACTTTGGAAAAAAAAATATTTTTTTAGTTACTTTGGAAAAAAAAATATTTTTTTAGTTACTTTGGAAAAAAAAATTTTTTTTAGTTTCTTTGGAAAA
Source organism: Melanostigma gelatinosum (assembly GCF_949748355.1). Lineage (NCBI taxonomy): Eukaryota > Metazoa > Chordata > Actinopteri > Perciformes > Zoarcidae > Melanostigma > Melanostigma gelatinosum. Next base: position 41,629 of record NW_027634844.1, on the reverse strand, counting down.
AAAAATATTTTTTTAGTTACTTTGGAAAAAAAAATTTTTTTTTAGTTTCTTTGGAAATTTTTTTTTTTTTTTAGTTACTTTGGAAAAAAAAATATTTTTTTAGTTTCTTTGGAAAAACAAAATATTTTTTTAGTTACTTTGGAAAAAAAAAATTTTTTTTAGTTACTTTGGAAAAAAAAAATTTTTTTTAGTTACTTTGGAAAAAAATATATTTTTTTAGTTTCTTTGGAAAAAAAATATATTTTTTTAGTTACTTTGGAAAAAAAAATATTTTTTTAGTTACTTTGGAAAAAAAATATTTTTTTAGTTACTTTGGAAAAAAAAAAATTTTTTAGTTACTTTGGAAAAAAAAAATTTTTTTAGTTACTTTGGAAAAAAAAAATTTTTTTTAGTTTCTTTGGAAAAAAAAATATTTTTTTAGTTACTTTGGAAAAAAAAATATTTTTTTAGTTACTTTGGAAAAAAAAATATTTTTTTAGTTACTTTGGAAAAAAAAATATTTTTTTAGTTACTTTGGAAAAAAAAATATTTTTTTAGTTTCTTTGGAAAAAAAAATTTTTTTTAGTTACTTTGGAAAAAAAAATATTTTTTTAGTTTCTTTGGGAAAAAAAATATTTTTTTAGTTACTTTGGGAAAAAAAATATTTTTTTAGTTACTTTGGAAAAAAAAATATTTTTTTAGTTACTTTGGGAAAAAAAAAATTTTTTTAGTTACTTTGGAAAAAAAAATATTTTTTTAGTTACTTTGGAAAAAAAAATATTTTTTTAGTTACTTTGGAAAAAAAATATTTTTTTAGTTACTTTGGAAAAAAAATATTTTTTTAGTTACTTTGGAAAAAAAAATATTTTTTTAGTTACTTTGGAAAAAAAATATTTTTTTAGTTACTTTGGAAAAAAAAATATTTTTTTAGTTACTTTGGAAAAAAAATTATTTTTTTAGTTACTTTGGAAAAAAAAAATTTTTTTTAGTTACTTTGGAAAAAAAAATATTTTTTTAGTTTCTTTGGAAAAAAAAATTTTTTTTAGTTACTTTGGGAAAAAAATATTTTTTTAGTTACTTTGGAAAAAAAAATATTTTTTTAGTTACTTTGGGAAAAAAAATAATTTTTTAGTTACTTTGGAAAAAAAAATATTTTTTTAGTTACTTTGGAAAAAAAAAAATTTTTTTTGTTACTTTGGAAAAAAAAATATTTTTTTAGTTTCTTTGGAAAAAAAATATTTTTTTAGTTACTTTGGAAAAAAAAATATTTTTTTAGTTACTTTGGAAAAAAAAATATTTTTTTAGTTACTTTGGAAAAAAAAATATTTTTTTAGTTTCTTTGGAAAAAAATATATTTTTTTAGTTACTTTGGAAAAAAAAATATTTTTTTAGTTACTTTGGAAAAAAAAATATTTTTTTAGTTACTTTGGAAAAAAAATTATTTTTTTAGTTACTTTGGAAAAAAAAATATTTTTTTAGTTACTTTGGAAAAAAAAATATTTTTTTAGTTTCTTTGGAAAAAAAAATATTTTTTTAGTTTCTTTGGAAAAAAAAATATTTTTTTAGTTACTTTGGGAAAAAAAATATTTTTTTAGTTACTTTGGAAAAAAAATTTTTTTTTAAATTACTTTGGAAAAAAAAAATTTTTTTAGTTACTTTGGAAAAAAAAAAAAATTTTTAGTTACTTTGGAAAAAAACAATTTTTTTTAGTTACTTTGGAAAAAAAAAATTTTTTTTAGTTACTTTGGAAAAAAAAAAATTCTTTTAGTTACTTTGGAAAAAAAATATTTTTTTAGTTACTTTGGAAAAAAAAATATTTTTTTAGTTACTTTGGAAAAAAAATTATTTTTTTAGTTACTTTGGAAAAAAAAATTTTTTTTTAGTTACTTTGGAAAAAAAAATATTTTTTTAGTTTCTTTGGAAAAAAAATTTTTTTTAGTTACTTTGGAAAAAAAAATATTTTTTTAGTTTCTTTGGAAAAAAATTATTTTTTTAGTTACTTTGGAAAAAAAAATATTTTTTTAGTTATTTTGGAAAAAAAAATATTTTTTTAGTTACTTTGGAAAAAAAAATATTTTTTTAGTTACTTTGGAAAAAAAAATATTTTTTTAGTTACTTTGGAAAAAAAATATTTTTTTAGTTACTTTGGAAAAAAAATATTTTTTTAGTTACTTTGGAAAAAAAAATATTTTTTTAGTTACTTTGGAAAAAAAAATATTTTTTTAGTTACTTTGGAAAAAAAAATATTTTTTTAGTTACTTTGGAAAAAAAAATATTTTTTTAGTTACTTTGGAAAAAAAAATATTTTTTTAGTTACTTTGGGAAAAAAAATAATTTTTTAGTTACTTTGGAAAAAAAAATATTTTTTTAGTTACTTTGGAAAAAAAAATATTTTTTTAGTTACTTTGGAAAAAAAAATATTTTTTTAGTTACTTTGGAAAAAAAATATTTTTTTAGTTACTTTGGAAAAAAAAATATTTTTTTAGTTACTTTGGAAAAAAAATATTTTTTTAGTTACTTTGGAAAAAAAATATTTTTTTAGTTACTTTGGAAAAAAAAATATTTTTTTAGTTACTTTGGAAAAAAAATTATTTTTTTAGTTACTTTGGAAAAAAAAATTTTTTTTTAGTTACTTTGGAAAAAAAAATATTTTTTTAGTTTCTTTGGAAAAAAAATTTTTTTTTAGTTACTTTGGAAAAAAAAATATTTTTTTAGTTTCTTTGGAAAAAAAATATTTTTTTAGTTACTTTGGAAAAAAAAATATTTTTTTAGTTACTTTGGAAAAAAAAATATTTTTTTAGTTTCTTTGGAAAAAAAAATATTTTTTTAGTTACTTTGGAAAAAAAAATATTTTTTTAGTTACTTTGGAAAAAAAAATATTTTTTTAGTTACTTTGGAAAAAAAAATATTTTTTTAGTTACTTTGGAAAAAAAAAATTTTTTTTAGTTACTTTGGAAAAAAAAATATTTTTTTAGTTACTTTGGAAAAAAAAAAAATTTTTTAGTTTCTTTGGAAAATTTTTTTTTTTTTTAGTTACTTTGGAAAAAAAAATATTTTTTTAGTTTCTTTGGAAAAACAAAATATTTTTTTAGTTACTTTGGAAAAAAAAAAAATTTTTTAGTTACTTTGGAAAAAAAAAATTTTTTTTAGTTACTTTGGAAAAAAATATATTTTTTTAGTTTCTTTGGAAAAAAAATATATTTTTTTAGTTACTTTGGAAAAAAAAATATTTTTTTAGTTACTTTGGAAAAAAAATATTTTTTTAGTTACTTTGGAAAAAAAATTTTTTTTTAGTTACTTTGGAAAAAAAAATATTTTTTTAGTTACTTTGGAAAAAAAAATATTTTTTTAGTTTCTTTGGAAAAAAAAATATTTTTTTAGTTACTTTGGAAAAAAAAATATTTTTTTAGTTACTTTGGAAAAAAAAAATTTTTTTAGTTACTTTGGAAAAAAAAATATTTTTTTAGTTACTTTGGAAAAAAAAATATTTTTTTAGTTTCTTTGGAAAAAAAAATTTTTTTTAGTTACTTTGGAAAAAAAAATATTTTTTTAGTTTCTTTGGGAAAAAAAATATTTTTTTAGTTACTTTGGGAAAAAAAATATTTTTTTAGTTACTTTGGAAAAAAAAATATTTTTTTAGTTACTTTGGGAAAAAAAATAATTTTTTAGTTACTTTGGAAAAAAAAATATTTTTTTAGTTACTTTGGAAAAAAAAATATTTTTTTAGTTACTTTGGAAAAAAAATATTTTTTTAGTTACTTTGGAAAAAAAATATTTTTTTAGTTACTTTGGAAAAAAAAATATTTTTTTAGTTACTTTGGAAAAAAAATATTTTTTTAGTTACTTTGGAAAAAAAAATATTTTTTTAGTTACTTTGGAAAAAAAATTATTTTTTTAGTTACTTTGGAAAAAAAAAATTTTTTTTAGTTACTTTGGAAAAAAAAATATTTTTTTAGTTTCTTTGGAAAAAAAAATTTTTTTTAGTTACTTTGGGAAAAAAATATTTTTTTAGTTACTTTGGAAAAAAAAATATTTTTTTAGTTACTTTGGGAAAAAAAAATATTTTTTTAGTTACTTTGGAAAAAAAAATATTTTTTTAGTTACTTTGGAAAAAAAAATATTTTTTTAGTTACTTTGGAAAAAAAAATATTTTTTTAGTTACTTTGGAAAAAAAATATTTTTTTAGTTACTTTGGAAAAAAAAATATTTTTTTAGTTACTTTGGAAAAAAAATATTTTTTTAGTTACTTTGGAAAAAAAATATTTTTTTAGTTACTTTGGAAAAAAAAATATTTTTTTAGTTACTTTGGAAAAAAAAATATTTTTTTAGTTACTTTGGAAAAAAAAATATTTTTTTAGTTACTTTGGAAAAAAAAATATTTTTTTAGTTACTTTGGAAAAAAAAATATTTTTTTAGTTACTTTGGGAAAAAAAATAATTTTTTAGTTACTTTGGAAAAAAAATTATTTTTTTAGTTACTTTGGAAAAAAAAATATTTTTTTAGTTACTTTGGAAAAAAAAATATTTTTTTAGTTTCTTTGGAAAAAAAAATTTTTTTTAGTTACTTTGGAAAAAAAAATATTTTTTTAGTTTCTTTGGAAAAAAAATATTTTTTTAGTTACTTTGGAAAAAAAAATATTTTTTTAGTTACTTTGGAAAAAAAAATATTTTTTTAGTTTCTTTGGAAAAAAAAATATTTTTTTAGTTACTTTGGAAAAAAAAAATTTTTTTTAGTTACTTTGGAAAAAAAAATATTTTTTTAGTTACTTTGGAAAAAAAAATATTTTTTTAGTTACTTTGGAAAAAAAAATATTTTTTTAGTTACTTTGGAAAAAAAAATATTTTTTTAGTTACTTTGGAAAAAAAAATATTTTTTTAGTTACTTTGGAAAAAAAAAATTTTTTTTAGTTACTTTGGAAAAAAAAATATTTTTTTAGTTACTTTGGAAAAAAAAATTTTTTTTTAGTTTCTTTGGAAATTTTTTTTTTTTTTTAGTTACTTTGGGAAAAAAAATATTTTTTTAGTTTCTTTGGAAAAACAAAATATTTTTTTAGTTACTTTGGAAAAAAAAATATTTTTTTAGTTACTTTGGAAAAAAAAATTTTTTTTTAGTTACTTTGGAAAAAAATATATTTTTTTAGTTTCTTTGGAAAAAAATATATTTTTTTAGTTACTTTGGAAAAAAAAATATTTTTTTAGTTACTTTGGAAAAAAAATATTTTTTTAGTTACTTTGGAAAAAAATATTTTTTTAGTTACTTTGGAAAAAAAAATATTTTTTTAGTTACTTTGGAAAAAAAAATATTTTTTTAGTTACTTTGGAAAAAAAAAAATTTTTTTTAGTTACTTTGGAAAAAAAAATATTTTTTTAGTTTCTTTGGAAAAAAAAATTTTTTTTAGTTACTTTGGAAAAAAAAATATTTTTTTAGTTTCTTTGGGAAAAAAAATATTTTTTTAGTTACTTTGGGAAAAAAAATATTTTTTTAGTTACTTTGGAAAAAAAAATATTTTTTTAGTTACTTTGGGAAAAAAAATAATTTTTTAGTTACTTTGGAAAAAAAAATATTTTTTTAGTTACTTTGGAAAAAAAAATATTTTTTTAGTTACTTTGGAAAAAAAAATATTTTTTTAGTTACTTTGGAAAAAAAATATTTTTTTAGTTACTTTGGAAAAAAAAATATTTTTTTAGTTACTTTGGAAAAAAAATATTTTTTTAGTTACTTTGGAAAAAAAAATATTTTTTTAGTTACTTTGGAAAAAAAATTATTTTTTTAGTTACTTTGGAAAAAAAAAATTTTTTTTAGTTACTTTGGAAAAAAAAATATTTTTTTAGTTTCTTTGGAAAAAAAAATTTTTTTTAGTTACTTTGGGAAAAAAAATATTTTTTTAGTTACTTTGGAAAAAAAAATATTTTTTTAGTTACTTTGGGAAAAAAAATAATTTTTTAGTTACTTTGGAAAAAAAAATATTTTTTTAGTTACTTTGGAAAAAAAAATATTTTTTTAGTTACTTTGGAAAAAAAAATATTTTTTTAGTTACTTTGGAAAAAAAATATTTTTTTAGTTACTTTGGAAAAAAAAATATTTTTTTAGTTACTTTGGAAAAAAAATATTTTTTTAGTTACTTTGGGAAAAAAAAAATTTTTTTAGTTACTTTGGAAAAAAAAATATTTTTTTAGTTACTTTGGAAAAAAAAATATTTTTTTAGTTACTTTGGAAAAAAAAATATTTTTTTAGTTACTTTGGAAAAAAAATATTTTTTTAGTTACTTTGGAAAAAAAAATATTTTTTTAGTTACTTTGGAAAAAAAATATTTTTTTAGTTACTTTGGAAAAAAAATATTTTTTTAGTTACTTTGGAAAAAAAAATATTTTTTTAGTTACTTTGGAAAAAAAAATATTTTTTTAGTTACTTTGGAAAAAAAAATATTTTTTTAGTTACTTTGGAAAAAAAAATATTTTTTTAGTTACTTTGGAAAAAAAAATATTTTTTTAGTTACTTTGGGAAAAAAAATAATTTTTTAGTTACTTTGGAAAAAAAATTATTTTTTTAGTTACTTTGGAAAAAAAAATATTTTTTTAGTTACTTTGGAAAAAAAAATATTTTTTTAGTTTCTTTGGAAAAAAAATTTTTTTTTAGTTACTTTGGAAAAAAAAATATTTTTTTAGTTTCTTTGGAAAAAAAATATTTTTTTAGTTACTTTGGAAAAAAAAATATTTTTTTAGTTACTTTGGAAAAAAAAATATTTTTTTAGTTTCTTTGGAAAAAAAAATATTTTTTTAGTTACTTTGGAAAAAAAAAATTTTTTTTAGTTACTTTGGAAAAAAAAATATTTTTTTAGTTACTTTGGAAAAAAAAATATTTTTTTAGTTACTTTGGAAAAAAAAATATTTTTTTAGTTACTTTGGAAAAAAAAATATTTTTTTAGTTACTTTGGAAAAAAAAATATTTTTTTAGTTACTTTGGAAAAAAAAAATTTTTTTTAGTTACTTTGGAAAAAAAAATATTTTTTTAGTTACTTTGGAAAAAAAAAATTTTTTTTAGTTTCTTTGGAAATTTTTTTTTTTTTTTAGTTACTTTGGGAAAAAAAATATTTTTTTAGTTTCTTTGGAAAAACAAAATATTTTTTTAGTTACTTTGGAAAAAAAAATATTTTTTTAGTTACTTTGGAAAAAAAAATATTTTTTTAGTTACTTTGGAAAAAAAATATTTTTTTAGTTACTTTGGAAAAAAAAATATTTTTTTAGTTACTTTGGAAAAAAAATATTTTTTTAGTTACTTTGGAAAAAAAAATATTTTTTTAGTTACTTTGGAAAAAAAATATTTTTTTAGTTACTTTGGAAAAAAAAATATTTTTTTAGTTACTTTGGAAAAAAAATTATTTTTTTAGTTACTTTGGAAAAAAAAAATTTTTTTTAGTTACTTTGGAAAAAAAAATATTTTTTTAGTTTCTTTGGAAAAAAAAATTTTTTTTAGTTACTTTGGGAAAAAAAATATTTTTTTAGTTACTTTGGAAAAAAAAATATTTTTTTAGTTACTTTGGGAAAAAAAATAATTTTTTAGTTACTTTGGAAAAAAAAATATTTTTTTAGTTACTTTGGAAAAAAAAATATTTTTTTAGTTACTTTGGAAAAAAAAATATTTTTTTAGTTACTTTGGAAAAAAAATATTTTTTTAGTTACTTTGGAAAAAAAAATATTTTTTTAGTTACTTTGGAAAAAAAATATTTTTTTAGTTACTTTGGGAAAAAAAAAATTTTTTTAGTTACTTTGGAAAAAAAAATATTTTTTTAGTTACTTTGGAAAAAAAAATATTTTTTTAGTTACTTTGGAAAAAAAAATATTTTTTTAGTTACTTTGGAAAAAAAATATTTTTTTAGTTACTTTGGAAAAAAAAATATTTTTTTAGTTACTTTGGAAAAAAAATATTTTTTTAGTTACTTTGGAAAAAAAATATTTTTTTAGTTACTTTGGAAAAAAAAATATTTTTTTAGTTACTTTGGAAAAAAAAATATTTTTTTAGTTACTTTGGAAAAAAAAATATTTTTTTAGTTACTTTGGAAAAAAAAATATTTTTTTAGTTACTTTGGAAAAAAAAATATTTTTTTAGTTACTTTGGGAAAAAAAATAATTTTTTAGTTACTTTGGAAAAAAAATTATTTTTTTAGTTACTTTGGAAAAAAAAATATTTTTTTAGTTACTTTGGAAAAAAAAATATTTTTTTAGTTTCTTTGGAAAAAAAAATTTTTTTTAGTTACTTTGGAAAAAAAAATATTTTTTTAGTTTCTTTGGAAAAAAAATATTTTTTTAGTTACTTTGGAAAAAAAAATATTTTTTTAGTTACTTTGGAAAAAAAAATATTTTTTTAGTTTCTTTGGGAAAAAAAATATTTTTTTAGTTACTTTGGAAAAAAAAAATTTTTTTTAGTTACTTTGGAAAAAAAAATATTTTTTTAGTTACTTTGGAAAAAAAAATATTTTTTTAGTTACTTTGGAAAAAAAAATATTTTTTTAGTTACTTTGGAAAAAAAAATATTTTTTTAGTTACTTTGGAAAAAAAAATATTTTTTTAGTTACTTTGGAAAAAAAAAATTTTTTTTAGTTACTTTGGAAAAAAAAATATTTTTTTAGTTACTTTGGAAAAAAAAAATTTTTTTTAGTTTCTTTGGAAATTTTTTTTTTTTTTAGTTACTTTGGGAAAAAAAATATTTTTTTAGTTTCTTTGGAAAAACAAAATATTTTTTTAGTTACTTTGGAAAAAAAAATATTTTTTTAGTTACTTTGGAAAAAAAAAATTTTTTTTAGTTACTTTGGAAAAAAATATATTTTTTTAGTTTCTTTGGAAAAAAATATATTTTTTTAGTTACTTTGGAAAAAAAAATATTTTTTTAGTTACTTTGGAAAAAAAATATTTTTTTAGTTACTTTGGAAAAAAATATTTTTTTAGTTACTTTGGAAAAAAAAATATTTTTTTAGTTACTTTGGAAAAAAAAATATTTTTTTAGTTACTTTGGAAAAAAAAAAAATTTTTTTAGTTACTTTGGAAAAAAAAATATTTTTTTAGTTTCTTTGGAAAAAATTTTTTTTTTTAGTTACTTTGGAAAAAAAAATATTTTTTTAGTTTCTTTGGGAAAAAAAATATTTTTTTAGTTACTTTGGGAAAAAAAATATTTTTTTAGTTACTTTGGAAAAAAAAATATTTTTTTAGTTACTTTGGGAAAAAAAATAATTTTTTAGTTACTTTGGAAAAAAAAATATTTTTTTAGTTACTTTGGAAAAAAAAATATTTTTTTAGTTACTTTGGAAAAAAAAATATTTTTTTAGTTACTTTGGAAAAAAAATATTTTTTTAGTTACTTTGGAAAAAAAAATATTTTTTTAGTTACTTTGGAAAAAAAATATTTTTTTAGTTACTTTGGAAAAAAAAATATTTTTTTAGTTACTTTGGAAAAAAAATTATTTTTTTAGTTACTTTGGAAAAAAAAAATTTTTTTTAGTTACTTTGGAAAAAAAAATATTTTTTTAGTTTCTTTGGAAAAAAAATTTTTTTTTAGTTACTTTGGGAAAAAAAATATTTTTTTAGTTACTTTGGAAAAAAAAATATTTTTTTAGTTACTTTGGGAAAAAAAATAATTTTTTAGTTACTTTGGAAAAAAAATATTTTTTTAGTTACTTTGGAAAAAAAAATATTTTTTTAGTTACTTTGGAAAAAAAAATATTTTTTTAGTTACTTTGGAAAAAAAATATTTTTTTAGTTACTTTGGAAAAAAAAATATTTTTTTAGTTACTTTGGAAAAAAAATATTTTTTTAGTTACTTTGGAAAAAAAATATTTTTTTAGTTACTTTGGAAAAAAAAATATTTTTTTAGTTACTTTGGAAAAAAAATTATTTTTTTAGTTACTTTGGAAAAAAATTTTTTTTTTAGTTACTTTGGAAAAAAAAATATTTTTTTAGTTTCTTTGGAAAAACAAATTTTTTTAGTTACTTTGGAAAAAAAAATATTTTTTTAGTTTCTTTGGAAAAAAATATTTTTTTAGTTACTTTGGAAAAAAAAATATTTTTTTAGTTATTTTGGAAAAAAAAATATTTTTTTAGTTACTTTGGAAAAAAAAATATTTTTTTAGTTACTTTGGAAAAAAAAATATTTTTTTAGTTACTTTGGAAAAAAAATATTTTTTTAGTTACTTTGGAAAAAAAATATTTTTTTAGTTACTTTGGAAAAAAAAATATTTTTTTAGTTACTTTGGAAAAAAAAATATTTTTTTAGTTACTTTGGAAAAAAAAATATTTTTTTAGTTACTTTGGAAAAAAAAATATTTTTTTAGTTACTTTGGAAAAAAAAATATTTTTTTAGTTACTTTGGGAAAAAAAATAATTTTTTAGTTACTTTGGAAAAAAAAATATTTTTTTAGTTACTTTGGAAAAAAAAATATTTTTTTAGTTACTTTGGAAAAAAAAATATTTTTTTAGTTACTTTGGAAAAAAAATATTTTTTTAGTTACTTTGGAAAAAAAAATATTTTTTTAGTTACTTTGGAAAAAAAATATTTTTTTAGTTACTTTGGAAAAAAAATATTTTTTTAGTTACTTTGGAAAAAAAAATATTTTTTTAGTTACTTTGGAAAAAAAATTATTTTTTTAGTTACTTTGGAAAAAAAAAATTTTTTTTAGTTACTTTGGAAAAAAAAATATTTTTTTAGTTTCTTTGGAAAAAAAAAATTTTTTTAGTTACTTTGGAAAAAAAAATATTTTTTTAGTTTCTTTGGAAAAAAAATATTTTTTTAGTTACTTTGGGAAAAAAAATATTTTTTTAGTTACTTTGGAAAAAAAAATATTTTTTTAGTTTCTTTGGAAAAAAAAATATTTTTTTAGTTACTTTGGAAAAAAAAATATTTTTTTAGTTACTTTGGAAAAAAAAATATTTTTTTAGTTACTTTGGAAAAAAAAATATTTTTTTAGTTACTTTGGAAAAAAAAATATTTTTTTAGTTACTTTGGAAAAAAAAAAATTTTTTTAGTTACTTTGGAAAAAAAAATATTTTTTTAGTTACTTTGGAAAAAAAAAATTTTTTTTAGTTACTTTGGAAAAAAAAATATTTTTTTAGTTACTTTGGAAAAAAAAAATTTTTTTTTGTTTCTTTGGAAATTTTTTTTTTTTTTTAGTTACTTTGGAAAAAAAAATATTTTTTTAGTTTCTTTGGAAAAACAAAATATTTTTTTAGTTACTTTGGAAAAAAAAAATTTTTTTTAGTTACTTTGGAAAAAAAAAATTTTTTTTAGTTACTTTGGAAAAAAATATATTTTTTTAGTTTCTTTGGAAAAAAAATATATTTTTTTAGTTACTTTGGAAAAAAAAATATTTTTTTAGTTACTTTGGAAAAAAAATATTTTTTTAGTTACTTTGGAAAAAAAAATTTTTTTAGTTACTTTGGAAAAAAAAAATTTTTTTAGTTACTTTGGAAAAAAAAATTTTTTTTTAGTTTCTTTGGAAAAAAAAAATTTTTTTTAGTTACTTTGGAAAAAAAAATATTTTTTTAGTTACTTTGGAAAAAAAAATATTTTTTTAGTTACTTTGGAAAAAAAAATATTTTTTTAGTTACTTTGGAAAAAAAAATATTTTTTTAGTTTCTTTGGAAAAAAAAATTTTTTTTAGTTACTTTGGAAAAAAAAATATTTTTTTAGTTTCTTTGGGAAAAAAAATATTTTTTTAGTTACTTTGGGAAAAAAAATATTTTTTTAGTTACTTTGGAAAAAAAAATATTTTTTTAGTTACTTTGGGAAAAAAAATAATTTTTTAGTTACTTTGGAAAAAAAAATATTTTTTTAGTTACTTTGGAAAAAAAAATATTTTTTTAGTTACTTTGGAAAAAAAATATTTTTTTAGTTACTTTGGAAAAAAAATATTTTTTTAGTTACTTTGGAAAAAAAAATATTTTTTTAGTTACTTTGGAAAAAAAATATTTTTTTAGTTACTTTGGAAAAAAAATATTTTTTTAGTTACTTTGGAAAAAAAATTATTTTTTTAGTTACTTTGGAAAAAAAAAATTTTTTTTAGTTACTTTGGAAAAAAAAATATTTTTTTAGTTTCTTTGGAAAAAAAAATTTTTTTTAGTTACTTTGGGAAAAAAATATTTTTTTAGTTACTTTGGAAAAAAAAATATTTTTTTAGTTACTTTGGGAAAAAAATAATTTTTTAGTTACTTTGGAAAAAAAAATATTTTTTTAGTTACTTTGGAAAAAAAAATTTTTTTTAGTTACTTTGGAAAAAAAAATATTTTTTTAGTTTCTTTGGAAAAAAAATTTTTTTTAGTTACTTTGGAAAAAAAAATATTTTTTTAGTTTCTTTGGAAAAAAATTATTTTTTTAGTTACTTTGGAAAAAAAAATATTTTTTTAGTTATTTTGGAAAAAAAAATATTTTTTTAGTTACTTTGGAAAAAAAAATATTTTTTTAGTTACTTTGGAAAAAAAAATATTTTTTTAGTTACTTTGGAAAAAAAATATTTTTTTAGTTACTTTGGAAAAAAAATATTTTTTTAGTTACTTTGGAAAAAAAAATATTTTTTTAGTTACTTTGGAAAAAAAAATATTTTTTTAGTTACTTTGGAAAAAAAAATATTTTTTTAGTTACTTTGGAAAAAAAAATATTTTTTTAGTTACTTTGGAAAAAAAAATATTTTTTTAGTTACTTTGGGAAAAAAAATAATTTTTTAGTTACTTTGGAAAAAAAAATATTTTTTTAGTTACTTTGGAAAAAAAAATATTTTTTTAGTTACTTTGGAAAAAAAAATATTTTTTTAGTTACTTTGGAAAAAAAATATTTTTTTAGTTACTTTGGAAAAAAAAATATTTTTTTAGTTACTTTGGAAAAAAAATATTTTTTTAGTTACTTTGGAAAAAAAATATTTTTTTAGTTACTTTGGAAAAAAAAATATTTTTTTAGTTACTTTGGAAAAAAAATTATTTTTTTAGTTACTTTGGAAAAAAAAATTTTTTTTTAGTTACTTTGGAAAAAAAAATATTTTTTTAGTTTCTTTGGAAAAAAAATTTTTTTTTAGTTACTTTGGAAAAAAAAATATTTTTTTAGTTTCTTTGGAAAAAAAATATTTTTTTAGTTACTTTGGAAAAAAAAATATTTTTTTAGTTACTTTGGAAAAAAAAATATTTTTTTAGTTTCTTTGGAAAAAAAAATATTTTTTTAGTTACTTTGGAAAAAAAAATATTTTTTTAGTTACTTTGGAAAAAAAAATATTTTTTTAGTTACTTTGGAAAAAAAAATATTTTTTTAGTTACTTTGGAAAAAAAAATATTTTTTTAGTTACTTTGGAAAAAAAAATATTTTTTTAGTTACTTTGGAAAAAAAAATATTTTTTTAGTTACTTTGGAAAAAAAAAAATTTTTTAGTTACTTTGGAAAAAAAAATATTTTTTTAGTTACTTTGGAAAAAAAAAAATTTTTTTAGTTTCTTTGGAAAATTTTTTTTTTTTTTAGTTACTTTGGAAAAAAAAATATTTTTTTAGTTTCTTTGGAAAAACAAAATATTTTTTTAGTTACTTTGGAAAAAAAAAAAATTTTTTAGTTACTTTGGAAAAAAAAAATTTTTTTTAGTTACTTTGGAAAAAAATATATTTTTTTAGTTTCTTTGGAAAAAAAATATATTTTTTTAGTTACTTTGGAAAAAAAAATATTTTTTTAGTTACTTTGGAAAAAAAATATTTTTTTAGTTACTTTGGAAAAAAAAATTTTTTTTAGTTTCTTTGGAAAAAAAAATATTTTTTTAGTTACTTTGGAAAAAAAAATATTTTTTTAGTTACTTTGGAAAAAAAAATATTTTTTTAGTTACTTTGGAAAAAAAAATATTTTTTTAGTTACTTTGGAAAAAAAAATATTTTTTTAGTTTCTTTGGAAAAAAAAATTTTTTTTAGTTACTTTGGAAAAAAAAATATTTTTTTAGTTTCTTTGGGAAAAAAAATATTTTTTTAGTTACTTTGGGAAAAAAAATATTTTTTTAGTTACTTTGGAAAAAAAAATATTTTTTTAGTTACTTTGGGAAAAAAAATAATTTTTTAGTTACTTTGGAAAAAAAAATATTTTTTTAGTTACTTTGGAAAAAAAAATATTTTTTTAGTTACTTTGGAAAAAAAATATTTTTTTAGTTACTTTGGAAAAAAAATATTTTTTTAGTTACTTTGGAAAAAAAAATATTTTTTTAGTTACTTTGGAAAAAAAATATTTTTTTAGTTACTTTGGAAAAAAAAATATTTTTTTAGTTACTTTGGAAAAAAAATTATTTTTTTAGTTACTTTGGAAAAAAAAAATTTTTTTTAGTTACTTTGGAAAAAAAAAATATTTTTTTAGTTTCTTTGGAAAAAAAAAATTTTTTTAGTTACTTTGGGAAAAAAATATTTTTTTAGTTACTTTGGAAAAAAAAATATTTTTTTAGTTACTTTGGGAAAAAAAAATTTTTTTTAGTTACTTTGGAAAAAAAAATATTTTTTTAGTTACTTTGGAAAAAAAAATATTTTTTTAGTTACTTTGGAAAAAAAAATATTTTTTTAGTTACTTTGGAAAAAAAATATTTTTTTAGTTACTTTGGAAAAAAAAATATTTTTTTAGTTACTTTGGAAAAAAAATATTTTTTTAGTTACTTTGGAAAAAAAATATTTTTTTAGTTACTTTGGAAAAAAAAATATTTTTTTAGTTACTTTGGAAAAAAAATTATTTTTTTAGTTACTTTGGAAAAAAAAAAATTTTTTAGTTACTTTGGAAAAAAAAATATTTTTTTAGTTTCTTTGGAAAAAAAAATTTTTTTAGTTACTTTGGAAAAAAAAAATTTTTTTTAGTTTCTTTGGAAAAAAAATATTTTTTTAGTTACTTTGGAAAAAAAAATATTTTTTTAGTTATTTTGGAAAAAAAAATATTTTTTTAGTTACTTTGGAAAAAAAAATATTTTTTTAGTTACTTTGGAAAAAAAAATATTTTTTTAGTTACTTTGGAAAAAAAATATTTTTTTAGTTACTTTGGAAAAAAAATATTTTTTTAGTTACTTTGGAAAAAAAAATATTTTTTTAGTTACTTTGGAAAAAAAAATATTTTTTTAGTTACTTTGGAAAAAAAAATATTTTTTTAGTTACTTTGGAAAAAAAAATATTTTTTTAGTTACTTTGGAAAAAAAAATATTTTTTTAGTTACTTTGGGAAAAAAAAATAATTTTTTAGTTACTTTGGAAAAAAAAATATTTTTTTAGTTACTTTGGAAAAAAAAATATTTTTTTAGTTACTTTGGAAAAAAAAATATTTTTTTAGTTACTTTGGAAAAAAAATATTTTTTTAGTTACTTTGGAAAAAAAAATATTTTTTTAGTTACTTTGGAAAAAAAATATTTTTTTAGTTACTTTGGAAAAAAAATATTTTTTTAGTTACTTTGGAAAAAAAAATATTTTTTTAGTTACTTTGGAAAAAAAAATATTTTTTTAGTTACTTTGGAAAAAAAAAATTTTTTTTAGTTACTTTGGAAAAAAAAATATTTTTTTAGTTTCTTTGGAAAAAAAAATTTTTTTTAGTTACTTTGGAAAAAAAAATATTTTTTTAGTTTCTTTGGAAAAAAAATATTTTTTTAGTTACTTTGGAAAAAAAAATATTTTTTTAGTTACTTTGGAAAAAAAAATATTTTTTTAGTTTCTTTGGAAAAAAAAATATTTTTTTAGTTACTTTGGAAAAAAAAATATTTTTTTAGTTACTTTGGAAAAAAAAATATTTTTTTAGTTACTTTGGAAAAAAAAATATTTTTTTAGTTACTTTGGAAAAAAAAATATTTTTTTAGTTACTTTGGAAAAAAAAATATTTTTTTAGTTACTTTGGAAAAAAAAATATTTTTTTAGTTACTTTGGAAAAAAAAAATTTTTTTTAGTTACTTTGGAAAAAAAAATATTTTTTTAGTTACTTTGGAAAAAAAAATTTTTTTTTAGTTTCTTTGGAAATTTTTTTTTTTTTTTAGTTACTTTGGAAAAAAAAATATTTTTTTAGTTTCTTTGGAAAAACAAAATATTTTTTTAGTTACTTTGGAAAAAAAAATATTTTTTTAGTTACTTTGGAAAAAAAAATTTTTTTTTAGTTACTTTGGAAAAAAATATATTTTTTTAGTTTCTTTGGAAAAAAAAATATTTTTTTAGTTACTTTGGAAAAAAAAATATTTTTTTAGTTACTTTGGAAAAAAAATATTTTTTTAGTTACTTTGGAAAAAAAAAATTTTTTAGTTACTTTGGAAAAAAAAATATTTTTTTAGTTACTTTGGAAAAAAAAATATTTTTTTAGTTTCTTTGGAAAAAAAAATATTTTTTTAGTTACTTTGGAAAAAAAAATATTTTTTTAGTTACTTTGGAAAAAAAATATTTTTTTAGTTACTTTGGAAAAAAAAATATTTTTTTAGTTACTTTGGAAAAAAAAATATTTTTTTAGTTACTTTGGAAAAAAATATATTTTTTTAGTTACTTTGGAAAAAAAAATATTTTTTTAGTTACTTTGGAAAAAAAAATATTTGTTTAGTTACTTTGGAAAAAAAAATATTTTTTTAGTTACTTTGGAAAAAAAAAATTTTTTTTAGTTTCTTTGGAAAATTTTTTTTTTTTTTAGTTACTTTGGAAAAAAAAATATTTTTTTAGTTTCTTTGGAAAAACAAAATATTTTTTTAGTTACTTTGGAAAAAAAAATTTTTTTTTAGTTACTTTGGAAAAAAAAAAAAATTTTTAGTTACTTTGGAAAAAAAAATATTTTTTTAGTTTCTTTGGAAAAAAAAATATTTTTTTAGTTATTTTGGAAGAAAAAAATATTTTTTTAGTTACTTTGGAAAAAAAAATATTTTTTTAGTTACTTTGGAAAAAAAATATTTTTTTTGTTACTTTGGAAAAAAAATATTTTTTTAGTTACTTTGGAAAAAAAAAATTTTTTTTAGTTACTTTGGAAAAAAAAATATTTTTTTAGTTACTTTGGAAAAATAAATATTTTTTTAGTTACTTTGGAAAAAAATATATTTTTTTAGTTTCTTTGGAAAAAAAATATTTTTTTAGTTAATTTGGAAAAAAAAATATTTTTTTAGTTACTTTGGAAAAAAAAATATTTTTTTAGTTTCTTTGGGAAAAAAAATATTTTTTTAGTTACTTTGGAAAAAAAAATATTTTTTTAGTTACTTTGGAAAAAAAATATTTTTTTAGTTACTTTGGAAAAAAAAATATTTTTTTAGTTACTTTGGAAAAAAAAATATTTTTTTAGTTACTTTGGAAAAAAAAATATTTTTTTAGTTACTTTGGAAAAAAAAATATTTTTTTAGTTTCTTTGGAAAAAAAAATTTTTTTTAGTTAATTTGGAAAAAAAATATTTTTTTAGTTTCTTTGGGAAAAAAATATTTTTTTAGTTACTTTGGAAAAAAAAATATTTTTTTAGTTACTTTGGAAAAAAAAATATTTTTTTAGTTTCTTTGGAAAAAAAAATATTTTTTTAGTTACTTTGGAAAAAAAATATTTTTTTAGTTACTTTGGAAAAAAAAATATTTTTTTAGTTACTTTGGAAAAAAAAATATTTTTTTAGTTACTTTGGAAAAAAAAAAAATTTTTTAGTTTCTTTGGAAAAAAAAATTTTTTTTTAGTTACTTTGGAAAAAAAAATTATTTTTTTTAGTTTCTTTGGAAAAAAAATATTTTTTTAGTTACTTTGGAAAAAAAAAATTTTTTTTAGTTACTTTGGAAAAAAATATTTTTTTTAGTTACTTTGGAAAAAAAAATATTTTTTTAGTTTCTTTGGAAAAAAAAATATTTTTTTAGTTACTTTGGAAAAAAAAATATTTTTTTAGTTACTTTGGAAAAAAAATATTTTTTTAGTTACTTTGGAAAAAAAAATATTTTTTTAGTTACTTTGGAAAAAAAATATTTTTTTAGTTACTTTGGAAAAAAATATATTTTTTTAGTTATTTTGGAAAAAAAAATATTTTTTTAGTTACTTTGGAAAATTTTTTTTTTTTTTAGTTACTTTGGGAAAAAAAATATTTTTTTAGTTCTTTGGAAAAAAATATATTTTTTTAGTTACTTTGGAAAAAAAAAATTTTTTTAGTTACTTTGGAAAAAAAAATATTTTTTTAGTTACTTTGGAAAAAAAAATATTTTTTTAGTTACTTTGGAAAAAAAAATATTTTTTTAGTTACTTTGGAAAAAAAAATATTTTTTTAGTTACTTTGGAAAAAAAAATATTTTTTTAGTTACTTTGGAAAAAAAAATATTTTTTTAGTTACTTTGGAAAAAAAAATATTTTTTTAGTTACTTTGGAAAAAAAAATATTTTTTTAGTTACTTTGGAAAAAAAAATATTTTTTTAGTTACTTTGGAAAAAAAAATTTTTTTTTAGTTACTTTGGAAAAAAAAATATTTTTTTAGTTATTTTGGAGAAAAAAAATATTTTTTTAGTTACTTTGGAAAAAAAAATATTTTTTTAGTTACTTTGGAAAAAAAAATATTTTTTTAGTTTCTTTGGAAAAACAAAATATTTTTTTAGTTACTTTGGAAAAAATTGTTTTTTTTAGTTACTTTGGGAAAAAAAATATATTTTTTAGTTACTTTGGAAAAAAAACATATTTGTTTAGTTACTTTGGAAAAAAAATATTTTTTTAGTTACTTTGGAAAAAAAAATATTTTTTTAGTTATTTTGGAAAAAAAAATATTTTTTTAGTTACTTTGGAAAAAAAAATATTTTTTTAGTTACTTTGGAAAAAAAATATTTTTTTTGTTACTTTGGAAAAAAAATATATTTTTTAGTTACTTTGGAAAAAAAAATATTTTTTTAGTTACTTTGGAAAAAAAAATATTTTTTTAGTTACTTTGGAAAAATAAATATTTTTTTAGTTACTTTGGAAAAAAATATATTTTTTTAGTTTCTTTGGAAAAAAAATATTTTTTTAGTTAATTTGGAAAAAAAAATATTTTTTTAGTTTCTTTGGGAAAAAAATATTTTTTTAGTTACTTTGGAAAAAAAAATATTTTTTTAGTTACTTTGGAAAAAAAAATATTTTTTTAGTTACTTTGGAAAAAAAAATATTTTTTTAGTTTCTTTGGGAAAAAAATATTTTTTTAGTTACTTTGGAAAAAAAAATATTTTTTTAGTTACTTTGGAAAAAAAATATTTTTTTAGTTACTTTGGAAAAAAAAATATTTTTTTAGTTACTTTGGAAAAAAAAATATTTTTTTAGTTTCTTTGGAAAAAAAAATATTTTTTTAGTTACTTTGGAAAAAAAAATATTTTTTTAGTTACTTTGGAAAAAAAAATATTTTTTTAGTTACTTTGGAAAAAAAAATATTTTTTTAGTTACTTTGGAAAAAAAAATATTTTTTTAGTTTCTTTGGAAAAAAAAATTTTTTTTTAGTTACTTTGGAAAAAAAATATATTTTTTTTAGTTTCTTTGGAAAAAAAAATATTTTTTTAGTTACTTTGGAAAAAAAAATATTTTTTTAGTTACTTTGGAAAAAAATATTTTTTTTAGTTACTTTGGAAAAAAAAATATTTTTTTAGTTTCTTTGGAAAAAAAAATATTTTTTTAGTTACTTTGGAAAAAAAAATATTTTTTTAGTTACTTTGGAAAAAAAAATATTTTTTTAGTTACTTTGGAAAAAAAAATATTTTTTTAGTTACTTTGGAAAAAAAATATTTTTTTAGTTACTTTGGAAAAAAATATATTTTTTTAGTTACTTTGGAAAAAAAAATTTTTTTTAGTTACTTTGGGAAAAAAAATATTTTTTTAGTTACTTTGGAAAAAAAAATATTTTTTTAGTTACTTTGGAAAAAAAAATATTTTTTTAGTTACTTTGGAAAAAAAAATATTTTTTTAGTTACTTTGGAAAAAAAAATATTTTTTTAGTTACTTTGGAAAAAAAAATATTTTTTTAGTTACTTTGGAAAAAAAAATATTTTTTTAGTTTCTTTGGAAAAAAAAAAATTTTTTTAGTTACTTTGGAAAAAAAAAATATTTTTTTTAGTTTCTTTGGAAAAAAAAAAATTTTTTTAGTTACTTTGGAAAAAAAAAAATTTTTTTAGTTACTTTGGAAAAAAATATTTTTTTTAGTTACTTTGGAAAAAAAAATATTTTTTTAGTTTCTTTGGAAAAAAAAATATTTTTTTAGTTACTTTGGAAAAAAAAATATTTTTTTAGTTACTTTGGAAAAAAAAATATTTTTTTAGTTACTTTGGAAAAAAAAATATTTTTTTAGTTACTTTGGAAAAAAAATATTTTTTTAGTTACTTTGGAAAAAACTATATTTTTTTAGTTATTTTGGAAAAAAAAATATTTTTTTAGTTACTTTGGAAATTTTTTTTTTTTTTTAGTTACTTTGGGAAAAAAAATATTTTTTTAGTTCTTTGGAAAAAAATATATTTTTTTAGTTACTTTGGAAAAAAAAATTTTTTTTAGTTACTTTGGAAAAAAAAATATTTTTTTAGTTACTTTGGAAAAAAAAATATTTTTTTAGTTACTTTGGAAAAAAAAATATTTTTTTAGTTACTTTGGAAAAAAAAATATTTTTTTAGTTACTTTGGAAAAAAAAATATTTTTTTAGTTACTTTGGAAAAAAAAATATTTTTTTAGTTACTTTGGAAAAAAAAATATTTTTTTAGTTACTTTGGAAAAAAAATATTTTTTTAGTTACTTTGGAAAAAAAAATTTTTTTTTAGTTACTTTGGAAAAAAAAATATTTTTTTAGTTATTTTGGAAAAAAAAATATTTTTTTAGTTACTTTGGAAAAAAAAATATTTTTTTAGTTACTTTGGAAAAAAAAATATTTTTTTAGTTACTTTGGAAAAAAAAATATTTTTTTAGTTACTTTGGAAAAAAAAATTTTTTTTAGTTACTTTGGAAAAAAAAATATTTTTTTAGTTACTTTGGAAAAAAAAATATTTTTTTAGTTACTTTGGAAAAAAAAATATTTTTTTAGTTACTTTGGAAAAAAAAATATTTTTTTAGTTACTTTGGAAAAAAAAAAAATTTTTTAGTTACTTTGGAAAAAAAAATATTTTTTTAGTTTCTTTGGAAAAAAAAATATTTTTTTAGTTACTTTGGAAAAAAAAATATTTTTTTAGTTACTTTGGAAAAAAAAATATTTTTTTAGTTACTTTGGAAAAAAATATTTTTTTTAGTTACTTTGGAAAAAAAAATATTTTTTTAGTTTCTTTGGAAAAAAAAATATTTTTTTAGTTACTTTGGAAAAAAAAATATTTTTTTAGTTACTTTGGAAAAAAAAATATTTTTTTAGTTACTTTGGAAAAAAAAATATTTTTTTAGTTACTTTGGAAAAAAAATATTTTTTTAGTTACTTTGGAAAAAAATATATTTTTTTAGTTACTTTGGAAAAAAAAATTTTTTTTAGTTACTTTGGAAAAAAAAATATTTTTTTAGTTACTTTGGAAAAAAAAATATTTTTTTAGTTACTTTGGAAAAAAAAATATTTTTTTAGTTACTTTGGAAAAAAAAATATTTTTTTAGTTACTTTGGAAAAAAAAATATTTTTTTAGTTACTTTGGAAAAAAAAATATTTTTTTAGTTACTTTGGAAAAAAAAATATTTTTTTAGTTTCTTTGGAAAAAAAAAAATTTTTTTAGTTACTTTGGAAAAAAAATATATTTTTTTTAGTTTCTTTGGAAAAAAAAATATTTTTTTAGTTACTTTGGAAAAAAAAAAATTTTTTTAGTTACTTTGGAAAAAAATATTTTTTTTAGTTACTTTGGAAAAAAAAATATTTTTTTAGTTTCTTTGGAAAAAAAAATATTTTTTTAGTTACTTTGGAAAAAAAAATATTTTTTTAGTTACTTTGGAAAAAAAAATATTTTTTTAGTTACTTTGGAAAAAAAAATATTTTTTTAGTTACTTTGGAAAAAAAATATTTTTTTAGTTACTTTGGAAAAAACTATATTTTTTTAGTTATTTTGGAAAAAAAAATATTTTTTTAGTTACTTTGGAAATTTTTTTTTTTTTTTAGTTACTTTGGGAAAAAAAATATTTTTTTAGTTCTTTGGAAAAAAATATATTTTTTTAGTTACTTTGGGAAAAAAAATTTTTTTTAGTTACTTTGGAAAAAAAAATATTTTTTTAGTTACTTTGGAAAAAAAAATATTTTTTTAGTTACTTTGGAAAAAAAAATATTTTTTTAGTTACTTTGGAAAAAAAAATATTTTTTTAGTTACTTTGGAAAAAAAAATATTTTTTTAGTTACTTTGGAAAAAAAAATATTTTTTTAGTTACTTTGGAAAAAAAAAATTTTTTTTAGTTACTTTGGAAAAAAAAATATTTTTTTAGTTATTTTGGAAAAAAAAATATTTTTTTAGTTACTTTGGAAAAAAAAATATTTTTTTAGTTACTTTGGAAAAAAAAATATTTTTTTAGTTACTTTGGAAAAAAAAATATTTTTTTAGTTACTTTGGAAAAAAAAATTTTTTTTTAGTTACTTTGGAAAAAAAAATATTTTTTTAGTTACTTTGGAAAAAAAAAATTTTTTTTAGTTACTTTGGAAAAAAAAATATTTTTTTAGTTACTTTGGAAAAAAAAATATTTTTTTAGTTACTTTGGAAAAAAAAAAAAATTTTTAGTTACTTTGGAAAAAAAAATATTTTTTTAGTTTCTTTGGAAAAAAAAATATTTTTTTAGTTACTTTGGAAAAAAAAATATTTTTTTAGTTACTTTGGAAAAAAAAATATTTTTTTAGTTACTTTGGAAAAAAAAATATTTTTTTAATTACTTTGGGGAAAAAAATATTTTTTTAGTTACTTTGGAAAAAAAAATATTTTTTTAGTTACTTTGGAAAAAAAAATATTTTTTTAGTTACTTTGGAAAAAAATTATTTTTTTTAGTTTCTTTGGAAAAACAATTTTTTTTTAGTTACTTTGGAAAAAAAAATATTTTTTTAGTTTCTTTGGAAAAAAAAATATTTTTTTAGTTACTTTGGAAAAAAAAATATTTTTTTAGTTACTTTGGAAAAAAAAATATTTTTTTAGTTACTTTGGAAAAAAAAATATTTTTTTAGTTACTTTGGAAAAAAATTATTTTTTTTAGTTTCTTTGGAAAAACAATTTTTTTTTTAGTTACTTTGGAAAAAAAAATATTTTTTTAGTTTCTTTGGAAAAAAAAATATTTTTTTAGTTACTTTGGAAAAAAAAATATTTTTTTAGTTACTTTGGAAAAAAAAAATTTTTTTTAGTTACTTTGGAAAAAAAAATATTTTTTTAGTTTCTTTGGAAAAAAAAATATTTTTTTAGTTACTTTGGAAAAAAAAATATTTTTTTAGTTACTTTGGAAAAAAAAATATTTTTTTAGTTACTTTGGAAAAAAAAATATTTTTTTAGTTACTTTGGAAAAAAAATATATTTTTTTAGTTACTTTGGAAAAAAAAATATTTTTTTAGTTACTTTGGAAAAAAAAATATTTTTTTAGTTACTTTGGGAAAAAAAATAATTTTTTAGTTACTTTGGAAAAAAAAATATTTTTTTAGTTACTTTGGAAAAAAAATATTTTTTTTGTTACTTTGGAAAAAAATATTTTTTTAGTTACTTTGGAAAAAAATATATTTTTTTAGTTACTTTGGAAAAAAAAATATTTTTTTAGTTTCTTTGGAAAAAAAATTATTTTTTTAGTTACTTTGGAAAAAAAAATATTTTTTTAGTTACTTTGGAAAAAAAAATATTTTTTTAGTTACTTTGGAAAAAAAAATATTTTTTTAGTTACTTTGGAAAAAAATTATTTTTTTTAGTTTCTTTGGAAAAACAATTTTTTTTTTAGTTACTTTGGAAAAAAAAATATTTTTTTAGTTACTTTGGAAAAAAAAATATTTTTTTAGTTACTTTGGAAAAAAAAAAATTTTTTTAGTTACTTTGGAAAAAAAATATATTTTTTTAGTTACTTTGGAAAAAAAAATATTTTTTTAGTTACTTTGGAAAAAAAAATATTTTTTTAGTTACTTTGGAAAAAAAATATTTTTTTTGTTACTTTGGAAAAAAATATTTTTTTAGTTACTTTGGAAAAAAATATATTTTTTTAGTTACTTTGGAAAAAAAAATATTTTTTTAGTTACTTTGGAAAAATAAATATTTTTTTAGTTACTTTGGAAAAAAATATATTTTTTTAGTTTCTTTGGAAAAAAAATATTTTTTTAGTTAATTTGGAAAAAAAAATATTTTTTTAGTTTCTTTGGGAAAAAAATATTTTTTTAGTTACTTTGGAAAAAAAATATATTTTTTTAGTTACTTTGGAAAAAAAAATATTTTTTTAGTTACTTTGGAAAAAAAAATATTTTTTTAGTTTCTTTGGGAAAAAAATATTTTTTTAGTTACTTTGGAAAAAAAAATATTTTTTTAGTTACTTTGGAAAAAAAATATTTTTTTAGTTACTTTGGAAAAAAAAAAATTTTTTTAGTTACTTTGGAAAAAAAAATATTTTTTTAGTTACTTTGGAAAAAAAAATATTTTTTTAGTTACTTTGGAAAAAAAAATATTTTTTTAGTTTCTTTGGAAAAAAAATATTTTTTTAGTTACTTTGGAAAAAAAAAATTTTTTTAGTTACTTTGGAAAAAAAAATATTTTTTTAGTTTCTTTGGAAAAAAAAATATTTTTTTAGTTACTTTGGAAAAAAAAATATTTTTTTAGTTACTTTGGAAAAAAAAATATTTTTTTAGTTACTTTGGAAAAAAAAATATTTTTTTAGTTACTTTGGAAAAAAAAATATTTTTTTAGTTACTTTGGAAAAAAAAATATTTTTTTAGTTACTTTGGAAAAAAAAAAATTTTTTTAGTTACTTTGGAAAAAAAAAATTTTTTTTAGTTACTTTGGAAAAAAAAATATTTTTTTAGTTACTTTGGAAAAAAAAATTTTTTTTTAGTTTCTTTGGAAATTTTTTTTTTTTTTTAGTTACTTTGGAAAAAAAAATATTTTTTTAGTTACTTTGGAAAAAAAAAAATTTTTTAGTTACTTTGGAAAAAAAAATATTTTTTTAGTTACTTTGGAAAAAAAAATATTTTTTTAGTTTCTTTGGAAAAAAAAATATTTTTTTAGTTACTTTGGAAAAAAAAATATTTTTTTAGTTACTTTGGAAAAAAAAATATTTTTTTAGTTACTTTGGAAAAAAAAATATTTTTTTAGTTACTTTGGAAAAAAAAATATTTTTTTAGTTACTTTGGAAAAAAAAATATTTTTTTAGTTACTTTGGAAAAAAAAAATATTTTTTTAGTTACTTTGGAAAAAAAAATATTTGTTTAGTTACTTTGGAAAAAAAAATATTTTTTTAGTTACTTTGGAAAAAAAAAATTTTTTTTAGTTTCTTTGGAAATTTTTTTTTTTTTTTAGTTACTTTGGAAAAAAAAATATTTTTTTAGTTTCTTTGGAAAAACAAAATATTTTTTTAGTTACTTTGGAAAAAAAAATATTTTTTTAGTTACTTTGGAAAAAAAAAAATTTTTTTAGTTACTTTGGAAAAAAAAATATTTTTTTAGTTTCTTTGGAAAAAAAAATATTTTTTTAGTTACTTTGGAAAAAAAAATATTTTTTTAGTTACTTTGGAAAAAAAATATTTTTTTTAGTTACTTTGGAAAAAAAAATATTTTTTTAGTTACTTTGGAAAAAAATTTTTTTTTTAGTTACTTTGGGAAAAAAAATATATTTTTTAGTTACTTTGGAAAAAAAACATATTTGTTTAGTTACTTTGGAAAAAAAATATTTTTTTAGTTACTTTGGAAAAAAAAATATTTTTTTAGTTATTTTGGAAGAAAAAAATATTTTTTTAGTTACTTTGGAAAAAAAAATATTTTTTTAGTTACTTTGGAAAAAAAATATTTTTTTTGTTACTTTGGAAAAAAAATATTTTTTTAGTTACTTTGGAAAAAAAAAATATTTTTTTAGTTACTTTGGAAAAAAAAATATTTTTTTAGTTACTTTGGAAAAATAAATATTTTTTTAGTTACTTTGGAAAAAAATATATTTTTTTAGTTTCTTTGGAAAAAAAATATTTTTTTAGTTAATTTGGAAAAAAAAATATTTTTTTAGTTTCTTTGGGAAAAAAATATTTTTTTAGTTACTTTGGAAAAAAAAATATTTTTTTAGTTACTTTGGAAAAAAAAATATTTTTTTAGTTACTTTGGAAAAAAAAATATTTTTTTAGTTACTTTGGAAAAAAAAATATTTTTTTAGTTTCTTTGGAAAAAAAAAAAATTTTTTAGTTACTTTGGAAAAAAAATATATTTTTTTTAGTTTCTTTGGAAAAAAAAATATTTTTTTAGTTACTTTGGAAAAAAAAAAAATTTTTTAGTTACTTTGGAAAAAAATATATTTTTTAGTTACTTTGGAAAAAAAAATATTTTTTTAGTTTCTTTGGAAAAAAAAATATTTTTTTAGTTACTTTGGAAAAAAAAATATTTTTTTAGTTACTTTGGAAAAAAAAATATTTTTTTAGTTACTTTGGAAAAAAAAATATTTTTTTAGTTACTTTGGAAAAAAAATATTTTTTTAGTTACTTTGGAAAAAAATATATTTTTTTAGTTACTTTGGAAAAAAAAAATTTTTTTAGTTACTTTGGAAAAAAAAATATTTTTTTAGTTACTTTGGAAAAAAAAATATTTTTTTAGTTACTTTGGAAAAAAAAATATTTTTTTAGTTACTTTGGAAAAAAAAATATTTTTTTAGTTACTTTGGAAAAAAAAATATTTTTTTAGTTACTTTGGAAAAAAAAATATTTTTTTAGTTACTTTGGAAAAAAAAATATTTTTTTAGTTTCTTTGGAAAAAAAAAATTTTTTTAGTTACTTTGGAAAAAAAAAATATTTTTTTTAGTTTCTTTGGAAAAAAAAATATTTTTTTAGTTACTTTGGAAAAAAAAAAATTTTTTTAGTTACTTTGGAAAAAAATATTTTTTTTAGTTACTTTGGAAAAAAAAATATTTTTTTAGTTTCTTTGGAAAAAAAAATATTTTTTTAGTTACTTTGGAAAAAAAAATATTTTTTTAGTTACTTTGGAAAAAAAAATATTTTTTTAGTTACTTTGGAAAAAAAAATATTTTTTTAGTTACTTTGGAAAAAAAATATTTTTTTAGTTACTTTGGAAAAAACTATATTTTTTTAGTTATTTTGGAAAAAAAAATATTTTTTTAGTTACTTTGGAAATTTTTTTTTTTTTTTAGTTACTTTGGGAAAAAAAATATTTTTTTAGTTCTTTGGAAAAAAATATATTTTTTTAGTTACTTTGGAAAAAAAAATTTTTTTTAGTTACTTTGGAAAAAAAAATATTTTTTTAGTTACTTTGGAAAAAAAAATATTTTTTTAGTTACTTTGGAAAAAAAAATATTTTTTTAGTTACTTTGGAAAAAAAAATATTTTTTTAGTTACTTTGGAAAAAAAAATATTTTTTTAGTTACTTTGGAAAAAAAAATATTTTTTTAGTTACTTTGGAAAAAAAAATATTTTTTTAGTTACTTTGGAAAAAAAAATATTTTTTTAGTTACTTTGGAAAAAAAAATTTTTTTTTAGTTACTTTGGAAAAAAAAATATTTTTTTAGTTATTTTGGAAAAAAAAATATTTTTTTAGTTACTTTGGAAAAAAAAATATTTTTTTAGTTACTTTGGAAAAAAAAATATTTTTTTAGTTACTTTGGAAAAAAATATATTTTTTTAGTTACTTTGGAAAAAAAAATTTTTTTTTAGTTACTTTGGAAAAAAAAATATTTTTTTAGTTACTTTGGAAAAAAAAATATTTTTTTAGTTACTTTGGAAAAAAAAATATTTTTTTAGTTACTTTGGAAAAAAAAATATTTTTTTAGTTACTTTGGAAAAAAAAAAAATTTTTTAGTTACTTTGGAAAAAAAAATATTTTTTTAGTTTCTTTGGAAAAAAAAATATTTTTTTAGTTACTTTGGAAAAAAAAATATTTTTTTAGTTACTTTGGAAAAAAAAATATTTTTTTAGTTACTTTGGAAAAAAAAATATTTTTTTAATTACTTTGGGGAAAAAAATATTTTTTTAGTTACTTTGGAAAAAAAAATATTTTTTTAGTTACTTTGGAAAAAAAAATATTTTTTTAGTTACTTTGGAAAAAAATTATTTTTTTTAGTTTCTTTGGAAAAACAATTTTTTTTTTAGTTACTTTGGAAAAAAAAATATTTTTTTAGTTTCTTTGGAAAAAAAAATATTTTTTTAGTTACTTTGGAAAAAAAAATATTTTTTTAGTTACTTTGGAAAAAAAAATATTTTTTTAGTTACTTTGGAAAAAAAAATATTTTTTTAGTTACTTTGGAAAAAAATTATTTTTTTTAGTTTCTTTGGAAAAACAATTTTTTTTTTAGTTACTTTGGAAAAAAAAATATTTTTTTAGTTTCTTTGGAAAAAAAAAAATTTTTTTAGTTACTTTGGAAAAAAAAATATTTTTTTAGTTACTTTGGAAAAAAAAATTTTTTTTAGTTACTTTGGAAAAAAAAATATTTTTTTAGTTTCTTTGGAAAAAAAAATATTTTTTTAGTTACTTTGGAAAAAAAAATATTTTTTTAGTTACTTTGGAAAAAAAAATATTTTTTTAGTTACTTTGGAAAAAAAAATATTTTTTTAGTTACTTTGGAAAAAAAATATATTTTTTTAGTTACTTTGGAAAAAAAAATATTTTTTTAGTTACTTTGGAAAAAAAAATATTTTTTTAGTTACTTTGGGAAAAAAAATAATTTTTTAGTTACTTTGGAAAAAAAAATATTTTTTTAGTTACTTTGGAAAAAAAATATTTTTTTTGTTACTTTGGAAAAAAATATTTTTTTAGTTACTTTGGAAAAAAATATTTTTTTTTAGTTACTTTGGAAAAAAAAATATTTTTTTAGTTTCTTTGGAAAAAAAATTATTTTTTTAGTTACTTTGGAAAAAAAATATATTTTTTTAGTTACTTTGGAAAAAAAAATATTTTTTTAGTTACTTTGGAAAAAAAAATATTTTTTTAGTTACTTTGGGAAAAAAAATTATTTTTTTTAGTTTCTTTGGAAAAACAATTTTTTTTTTAGTTACTTTGGAAAAAAAAATATTTTTTTAGTTTCTTTGGAAAAAAATATTTTTAGTTACTTTGGAAAAAAATATATTTTTTTAGTTACTTTGGAAAAAAATATATTTTTTTAGTTACTTTGGAAAAAAAAATATTTTTTTAGTTACTTTGGAAAAATAAATATTTTTTTAGTTACTTTGGAAAAAAATATATTTTTTTAGTTTCTTTGGAAAAAAAATATTTTTTTAGTTAATTTGGAAAAAAAAATATTTTTTTAGTTTCTTTGGGAAAAAAATATTTTTTTAGTTACTTTGGAAAAAAAATATATTTTTTTAGTTACTTTGGAAAAAAATATATTTTTTTAGTTACTTTGGAAAAAAAAATATTTTTTTAGTTACTTTGGAAAAAAAAATTTTTTTTTAGTTACTTTGGAAAAAAAAATATTTTTTTAGTTACTTTGGAAAAAAAATATTTTTTTAGTTACTTTGGAAAAAAAAAAATTTTTTTAGTTACTTTGGAAAAAAAAATATTTTTTTAGTTACTTTGGAAAAAAAAATATTTTTTTAGTTACTTTGGAAAAAAAAATATTTTTTTAGTTTCTTTGGAAAAAAAATATTTTTTTAGTTACTTTGGAAAAAAAAATATTTTTTTAGTTACTTTGGAAAAAAAATATTTTTTTAGTTTCTTTGGAAAAAAAAATATTTTTTTAGTTACTTTGGAAAAAAAAATATTTTTTTAGTTACTTTGGAAAAAAAAATATTTTTTTAGTTACTTTGGAAAAAAAAATATTTTTTTAGTTACTTTGGAAAAAAAAATATTTTTTTAGTTACTTTGGAAAAAAAAATATTTTTTTAGTTACTTTGGAAAAAAAAATATTTTTTTAGTTACTTTGGAAAAAAAAAATTTTTTTTAGTTACTTTGGAAAAAAAAATATTTTTTTAGTTACTTTGGAAAAAAAAATTTTTTTTTAGTTTCTTTGGAAATTTTTTTTTTTTTTAGTTACTTTGGAAAAAAAAATATTTTTTTAGTTTCTTTGGAAAAACAAAATATTTTTTTAGTTACTTTGGAAAAAAAAATATTTTTTTAGTTACTTTGGAAAAAAAAAAATTTTTTTAGTTACTTTGGAAAAAAATATATTTTTTTAGTTTCTTTGGAAAAAAAAATATTTTTTTAGTTACTTTGGAAAAAAAAATATTTTTTTAGTTACTTTGGAAAAAAAATATTTTTTTAGTTACTTTGGAAAAAAAAAATTTTTTTAGTTACTTTGGAAAAAAAAATATTTTTTTAGTTACTTTGGAAAAAAAAATATTTTTTTAGTTTCTTTGGAAAAAAAAATATTTTTTTAGTTACTTTGGAAAAAAAAATATTTTTTTAGTTACTTTGGAAAAAAAAAAATTTTTTTAGTTACTTTGGAAAAAAATATATTTTTTTAGTTTCTTTGGAAAAAAAAATATTTTTTTAGTTACTTTGGAAAAAAAAATTTTTTTTTAGTTTCTTTGGAAATTTTTTTTTTTTTTTAGTTACTTTGGAAAAAAAAATATTTTTTTAGTTTCTTTGGAAAAACAAAATATTTTTTTAGTTACTTTGGAAAAAAAAATATTTTTTTAGTTACTTTGGAAAAAAAAATATTTTTTTAGTTACTTTGGAAAAAAAAATTTTTTTTTAGTTTCTTTGGAAATTTTTTTTTTTTTTTAGTTACTTTGGAAAAAAATATATTTTTTTAGTTTCTTTGGAAAAACAAAATATTTTTTTAGTTACTTTGGAAAAAAAAATATTTTTTTAGTTACTTTGGAAAAAAAAAAATTTTTTTAGTTACTTTGGAAAAAAAAATATTTTTTTAGTTTCTTTGGAAAAAAAAATATTTTTTTAGTTACTTTGGAAAAAAAAATATTTTTTTAGTTACTTTGGAAAAAAAATATTTTTTTTAGTTACTTTGGAAAAAAAAATATTTTTTTAGTTACTTTGGAAAAAAATTTTTTTTTTAGTTACTTTGGGAAAAAAAATATATTTTTTAGTTACTTTGGAAAAAAAACATATTTGTTTAGTTACTTTGGAAAAAAAATATTTTTTTAGTTACTTTGGAAAAAAAAATATTTTTTTAGTTATTTTGGAAGAAAAAAATATTTTTTTAGTTACTTTGGAAAAAAAAATATTTTTTTAGTTACTTTGGAAAAAAAATATTTTTTTTGTTACTTTGGAAAAAAAATATTTTTTTAGTTACTTTGGAAAAAAAAAATATTTTTTTAGTTACTTTGGAAAAAAAAATATTTTTTTAGTTACTTTGGAAAAATAAATATTTTTTTAGTTACTTTGGAAAAAAATATATTTTTTTAGTTTCTTTGGAAAAAAAATATTTTTTTAGTTAATTTGGAAAAAAAAATATTTTTTTAGTTTCTTTGGGAAAAAAATATTTTTTTAGTTACTTTGGAAAAAAAAATATTTTTTTAGTTACTTTGGAAAAAAAAATATTTTTTTAGTTACTTTGGAAAAAAAAATATTTTTTTAGTTTCTTTGGGAAAAAAAATATTTTTTTAGTTACTTTGGAAAAAAAAATATTTTTTTAGTTACTTTGGAAAAAAAATATTTTTTTAGTTACTTTGGAAAAAAAAATATTTTTTTAGTTACTTTGGAAAAAAAAATATTTTTTTAGTTACTTTGGAAAAAAAAATATTTTTTTAGTTACTTTGGAAAAAAAAATATTTTTTTAGTTTCTTTGGAAAAAAAATTTTTTTTTTAGTTAATTTGGAAAAAAAAATATTTTTTTAGTTTCTTTGGGAAAAAAATATTTTTTTAGTTACTTTGGAAAAAAAAATATTTTTTTAGTTACTTTGGAAAAAAAAATATTTTTTTAGTTTCTTTGGAAAAAAAAATATTTTTTTAGTTACTTTGGGAAAAAAATATTTTTTTAGTTACTTTGGAAAAAAAATATATTTTTTTAGTTACTTTGGAAAAAAAAATATTTTTTTAGTTACTTTGGAAAAAAAAATATTTTTTTAGTTACTTTGGAAAAAAAAATATTTTTTTAGTTACTTTGGAAAAAAATTATTTTTTTTAGTTTCTTTGGAAAAACAATTTTTTTTTTAGTTACTTTGGAAAAAAAAATATTTTTTTAGTTTCTTTGGAAAAAAAAAAAATTTTTTAGTTACTTTGGAAAAAAAAATATTTTTTTAGTTACTTTGGAAAAAAAAATTTTTTTTAGTTACTTTGGAAAAAAAAATATTTTTTTAGTTTCTTTGGAAAAAAAAATATTTTTTTAGTTACTTTGGAAAAAAAAATATTTTTTTAGTTACTTTGGAAAAAAAAATATTTTTTTAGTTACTTTGGAAAAAAAAATATTTTTTTAGTTACTTTGGAAAAAAAATATATTTTTTTAGTTACTTTGGAAAAAAAAATATTTTTTTAGTTACTTTGGAAAAAAAAATATTTTTTTAGTTACTTTGGGAAAAAAAATAATTTTTTAGTTACTTTGGAAAAAAAAATATTTTTTTAGTTACTTTGGAAAAAAAATATTTTTTTTGTTACTTTGGAAAAAAATATTTTTTTAGTTACTTTGGAAAAAAATATATTTTTTTAGTTACTTTGGAAAAAAAAATATTTTTTTAGTTTCTTTGGAAAAAAAATTATTTTTTTAGTTACTTTGGAAAAAAAAATATTTTTTTAGTTACTTTGGAAAAAAAAATATTTTTTTAGTTACTTTGGAAAAAAAAATATTTTTTTAGTTACTTTGGAAAAAAATTATTTTTTTTAGTTTCTTTGGAAAAACAATTTTTTTTTTAGTTACTTTGGAAAAAAAAATATTTTTTTAGTTTCTTTGGAAAAAAAAATATTTTTTTAGTTACTTTGGAAAAAAAAATATTTTTTTAGTTACTTTGGAAAAAAAAAATTTTTTTAGTTACTTTGGAAAAAAAAATATTTTTTTAGTTTCTTTGGAAAAAAAAATATTTTTTTAGTTACTTTGGAAAAAAAAATATTTTTTTAGTTACTTTGGAAAAAAAAATATTTTTTTAGTTACTTTGGAAAAAAAAATATTTTTTTAGTTACTTTGGAAAAAAAATATATTTTTTTAGTTACTTTGGAAAAAAAAATATTTTTTTAGTTACTTTGGAAAAAAAAATATTTTTTTAGTTACTTTGGGAAAAAAAATAATTTTTTAGTTACTTTGGAAAAAAAAATATTTTTTTAGTTACTTTGGAAAAAAAATATTTTTTTTGTTACTTTGGAAAAAAATATTTTTTTAGTTACTTTGGAAAAAAATATATTTTTTTAGTTACTTTGGAAAAAAAAATATTTTTTTAGTTACTTTGGAAAAATAAATATTTTTTTAGTTACTTTGGAAAAAAATATATTTTTTTAGTTTCTTTGGAAAAAAAATATTTTTTTAGTTACTTTGGAAAAAAAAATATTTTTTTAGTTTCTTTGGGAAAAAAATATTTTTTTAGTTACTTTGGAAAAAAAAATATTTTTTTAGTTACTTTGGAAAAAAAATATTTTTTTAGTTACTTTGGAAAAAAAAAAATTTTTTTAGTTACTTTGGAAAAAAAAATATTTTTTTAGTTACTTTGGAAAAAAAAATATTTTTTTAGTTACTTTGGAAAAAAAAATATTTTTTTAGTTTCTTTGGAAAAAAAATATTTTTTTAGTTACTTTGGAAAAAAAAATATTTTTTTAGTTACTTTGGAAAAAAAAATATTTTTTTAGTTTCTTTGGAAAAAAAAATATTTTTTTAGTTACTTTGGAAAAAAAAATATTTTTTTAGTTACTTTGGAAAAAAAAATATTTTTTTAGTTACTTTGGAAAAAAAAATATTTTTTTAGTTACTTTGGAAAAAAAAATATTTTTTTAGTTACTTTGGAAAAAAAAATATTTTTTTAGTTACTTTGGAAAAAAAAATATTTTTTTAGTTACTTTGGAAAAAAAAATTTTTTTTAGTTACTTTGGAAAAAAAAATATTTTTTTAGTTACTTTGGAAAAAAAAATTTTTTTTTAGTTTCTTTGGAAATTTTTTTTTTTTTTTAGTTACTTTGGAAAAAAAAATATTTTTTTAGTTTCTTTGGAAAAACAAAATATTTTTTTAGTTACTTTGGAAAAAAAAATATTTTTTTAGTTACTTTGGAAAAAAAAAAATTTTTTTAGTTACTTTGGAAAAAAATATATTTTTTTAGTTTCTTTGGAAAAAAAAATATTTTTTTAGTTACTTTGGAAAAAAAAATATTTTTTTAGTTACTTTGGAAAAAAAATATTTTTTTAGTTACTTTGGAAAAAAAAAAATTTTTTTAGTTACTTTGGAAAAAAAAATATTTTTTTAGTTTCTTTGGAAAAAAAATTATTTTTTTAGTTACTTTGGAAAAAAAATTATTTTTTTAGTTACTTTGGAAAAAAAAATATTTTTTTAGTTACTTTGGAAAAAAAAATATTTTTTTAGTTACTTTGGAAAAAAAAATATTTTTTTAGTTACTTTGGAAAAAAAAATATTTTTTTAGTTACTTTGGAAAAAAAAATATTTTTTTAGTTACTTTGGAAAAAAAAATATTTGTTTAGTTACTTTGGAAAAAAAAATATTTTTTTAGTTACTTTGGAAAAAAAAATTTTTTTTTAGTTTCTTTGGAAATTTTTTTTTTTTTTTAGTTACTTTGGAAAAAAAAATATTTTTTTAGTTTCTTTGGAAAAACAAAATATTTTTTTAGTTACTTTGGAAAAAAAAATATTTTTTTAGTTACTTTGGAAAAAAAAATATTTTTTTAGTTACTTTGGAAAAAAAAATATTTTTTTAGTTTCTTTGGAAAAAAAAATATTTTTTTAGTTACTTTGGAAAAAAAAATATTTTTTTAGTTACTTTGGAAAAAAAATATTTTTTTTAGTTACTTTGGAAAAAAAAATATTTTTTTAGTTACTTTGGAAAAAAAATTTTTTTTTAGTTACTTTGGGAAAAAAAATATATTTTTTAGTTACTTTGGAAAAAAAACATATTTGTTTAGTTACTTTGGAAAAAAAATATTTTTTTAGTTACTTTGGAAAAAAAAATATTTTTTTAGTTATTTTGGAAGAAAAAAATATTTTTTTAGTTACTTTGGAAAAAAAAATATTTTTTTAGTTACTTTGGAAAAAAAATATTTTTTTTGTTACTTTGGAAAAAAAATATTTTTTTAGTTACTTTGGAAAAAAAAAATATTTTTTTAGTTACTTTGGAAAAAAAAATATTTTTTTAGTTACTTTGGAAAAATAAATATTTTTTTAGTTACTTTGGAAAAAAATATATTTTTTTAGTTTCTTTGGAAAAAAAATATTTTTTTAGTTAATTTGGAAAAAAAAATATTTTTTTAGTTTCTTTGGGAAAAAAATATTTTTTTAGTTACTTTGGAAAAAAAAATATTTTTTTAGTTACTTTGGAAAAAAAAATATTTTTTTAGTTACTTTGGAAAAAAAAATATTTTTTTAGTTTCTTTGGGAAAAAAAATATTTTTTTAGTTACTTTGGAAAAAAAAATATTTTTTTAGTTACTTTGGAAAAAAAATATTTTTTTAGTTACTTTGGAAAAAAAAATATTTTTTTAGTTACTTTGGAAAAAAAAATATTTTTTTAGTTACTTTGGAAAAAAAAATATTTTTTTAGTTACTTTGGAAAAAAAAATATTTTTTTAGTTTCTTTGGAAAAAAAATTTTTTTTTTAGTTAATTTGGAAAAAAAAATATTTTTTTAGTTTCTTTGGGAAAAAAATATTTTTTTAGTTACTTTGGAAAAAAAAATATTTTTTTAGTTACTTTGGAAAAAAAAATATTTTTTTAGTTTCTTTGGAAAAAAAAATATTTTTTTAGTTACTTTGGGAAAAAAATATTTTTTTAGTTACTTTGGAAAAAAAATATATTTTTTTAGTTACTTTGGAAAAAAAAATATTTTTTTAGTTACTTTGGAAAAAAAAATATTTTTTTAGTTTCTTTGGGAAAAAAATATTTTTTTAGTTACTTTGGAAAAAAAAATATTTTTTTAGTTACTTTGGAAAAAAAATATTTTTTTAGTTACTTTGGAAAAAAAAATTTTTTTTTAGTTACTTTGGAAAAAAAAATATTTTTTTAGTTACTTTGGAAAAAAAAATATTTTTTTAGTTACTTTGGAAAAAAAAATATTTTTTTAGTTTCTTTGGAAAAAAAATATTTTTTTAGTTACTTTGGAAAAAAAAATATTTTTTTAGTTACTTTGGAAAAAAAAATATTTTTTTAGTTTCTTTGGAAAAAAAAATATTTTTTTAGTTACTTTGGAAAAAAAAATATTTTTTTAGTTACTTTGGAAAAAAAAATATTTTTTTAGTTACTTTGGAAAAAAAAATATTTTTTTAGTTACTTTGGAAAAAAAAATATTTTTTTAGTTACTTTGGAAAAAAAAATATTTTTTTAGTTACTTTGGAAAAAAAAATATTTTTTTAGTTACTTTGGAAAAAAAAAATTTTTTTTAGTTACTTTGGAAAAAAAAATATTTTTTTAGTTACTTTGGAAAAAAAAATTTTTTTTTAGTTTCTTTGGAAATTTTTTTTTTTTTTTAGTTACTTTGGAAAAAAAAATATTTTTTTAGTTTCTTTGGAAAAACAAAATATTTTTTTAGTTACTTTGGAAAAAAAAATATTTTTTTAGTTACTTTGGAAAAAAAAAAATTTTTTTAGTTACTTTGGAAAAAAATATATTTTTTTAGTTTCTTTGGAAAAAAAAATATTTTTTTAGTTACTTTGGAAAAAAAAATATTTTTTTAGTTACTTTGGAAAAAAAATATTTTTTTAGTTACTTTGGAAAAAAAAAAATTTTTTAGTTACTTTGGAAAAAAAAATATTTTTTTAGTTACTTTGGAAAAAAAAATATTTTTTTAGTTTCTTTGGAAAAAAAATTATTTTTTTAGTTACTTTGGAAAAAAAATTATTTTTTTAGTTACTTTGGAAAAAAAAATATTTTTTTAGTTACTTTGGAAAAAAAAATATTTTTTTAGTTACTTTGGAAAAAAAAATATTTTTTTAGTTACTTTGGAAAAAAAAATATTTTTTTAGTTACTTTGGAAAAAAAAATATTTTTTTAGTTACTTTGGAAAAAAAAATATTTGTTTAGTTACTTTGGAAAAAAAAATATTTTTTTAGTTACTTTGGAAAAAAAAAATTTTTTTTAGTTTCTTTGGAAATTTTTTTTTTTTTTTAGTTACTTTGGAAAAAAAAATATTTTTTTAGTTTCTTTGGAAAAACAAAATATTTTTTTAGTTACTTTGGAAAAAAAAATATTTTTTTAGTTACTTTGGAAAAAAAAAAATTTTTTTAGTTACTTTGGAAAAAAAAATATTTTTTTAGTTTCTTTGGAAAAAAAAATATTTTTTTAGTTACTTTGGAAAAAAAAATATTTTTTTAGTTACTTTGGAAAAAAAATATTTTTTTTAGTTACTTTGGAAAAAAAAATATTTTTTTAGTTACTTTGGAAAAAAATTTTTTTTTTAGTTACTTTGGGAAAAAAAATATATTTTTTAGTTACTTTGGAAAAAAAACATATTTGTTTAGTTACTTTGGAAAAAAAATATTTTTTTAGTTACTTTGGAAAAAAAAATATTTTTTTAGTTATTTTGGAAGAAAAAAATATTTTTTTAGTTACTTTGGAAAAAAAAATATTTTTTTAGTTACTTTGGAAAAAAAATATTTTTTTTGTTACTTTGGAAAAAAAATATTTTTTTAGTTACTTTGGAAAAAAAAAATATTTTTTTAGTTACTTTGGAAAAAAAAATATTTTTTTAGTTACTTTGGAAAAATAAATATTTTTTTAGTTACTTTGGAAAAAAATATATTTTTTTAGTTTCTTTGGAAAAAAAATATTTTTTTAGTTAATTTGGAAAAAAAAATATTTTTTTAGTTTCTTTGGGAAAAAAATATTTTTTTAGTTACTTTGGAAAAAAAAATATTTTTTTAGTTACTTTGGAAAAAAAAATATTTTTTTAGTTACTTTGGAAAAAAAAATATTTTTTTAGTTTCTTTGGGAAAAAAAATATTTTTTTAGTTACTTTGGAAAAAAAAATATTTTTTTAGTTACTTTGGAAAAAAAATATTTTTTTAGTTACTTTGGAAAAAAAAATATTTTTTTAGTTACTTTGGAAAAAAAAATATTTTTTTAGTTACTTTGGAAAAAAAAATATTTTTTTAGTTACTTTGGAAAAAAAAATATTTTTTTAGTTTCTTTGGAAAAAAAATTTTTTTTTTAGTTAATTTGGAAAAAAAAATATTTTTTTAGTTTCTTTGGGAAAAAAATATTTTTTTAGTTACTTTGGAAAAAAAAATATTTTTTTAGTTACTTTGGAAAAAAAAATATTTTTTTAGTTTCTTTGGAAAAAAAAATATTTTTTTAGTTACTTTGGAAAAAAAATATTTTTTTAGTTACTTTGGAAAAAAAAATATTTTTTTAGTTACTTTGGAAAAAAAAATATTTTTTTAGTTACTTTGGAAAAAAAAAAAATTTTTTAGTTTCTTTGGAAAAAAAATTTTTTTTTTAGTTACTTTGGAAATTTTTTTTATTTTTTTTAGTTTCTTTGGAAAAAAAATATTTTTTTAGTTACTTTGGAAAAAAAAATATTTTTTTAGTTACTTTGGAAAAAAATATTTTTTTTAGTTACTTTGGAAAAAAAAATATTTTTTTAGTTTCTTTGGAAAAAAAAATATTTTTTTAGTTACTTTGGAAAAAAAAATATTTTTTTAGTTACTTTGGAAAAAAAATATTTTTTTAGTTACTTTGGAAAAAAAAATATTTTTTTAGTTACTTTGGAAAAAAAATATTTTTTTAGTTACTTTGGAAAAAAATATATTTTTTTAGTTATTTTGGAAAAAAAAATATTTTTTTAGTTACTTTGGAAATTTTTTTTTTTTTTTAGTTACTTTGGGAAAAAAAATATTTTTTTAGTTCTTTGGAAAAAAATATATTTTTTTAGTTACTTTGGAAAAAAAAATTTTTTTTAGTTACTTTGGAAAAAAAAATATTTTTTTAGTTACTTTGGAAAAAAAAATATTTTTTTAGTTACTTTGGAAAAAAAAATATTTTTTTAGTTACTTTGGAAAAAAAATATTTTTTTAGTTACTTTGGAAAAAAAAATATTTTTTTAGTTACTTTGGAAAAAAAAATATTTTTTTAGTTACTTTGGAAAAAAAAATATTTTTTTAGTTACTTTGGAAAAAAAAATATTTTTTTAGTTACTTTGGAAAAAAAAATATTTTTTTAGTTACTTTGGAAAAAAAAATTTTTTTTAGTTACTTTGGAAAAAAAAATATTTTTTTAGTTATTTTGGAAAAAAAAATATTTTTTTAGTTACTTTGGAAAAAAAAATATTTTTTTAGTTACTTTGGAAAAAAAAATATTTTTTTAGTTACTTTGGAAAAAAAAATTTTTTTTTAGTTACTTTGGAAAAAAAAATATTTTTTTAGTTACTTTGGGAAAAAAAATATTTTTTTAGTTACTTTGGAAAAAAAAATATTTTTTTAGTTACTTTGGAAAAAAAAATATTTTTTTAGTTACTTTGGAAAAAAAAAAAATTTTTTAGTTACTTTGGAAAAAAAAATATTTTTTTAGTTTCTTTGGAAAAAAAAATATTTTTTTAGTTACTTTGGAAAAAAAAATATTTTTTTAGTTACTTTGGAAAAAAAAATATTTTTTTAGTTACTTTGGAAAAAAAAATATTTTTTTAATTACTTTGGGGAAAAAAATATTTTTTTAGTTACTTTGGAAAAAAAAATATTTTTTTAGTTACTTTGGAAAAAAAAATATTTTTTTAGTTACTTTGGAAAAAAATTATTTTTTTTAGTTTCTTTGGAAAAACAATTTTTTTTTTAGTTACTTTGGAAAAAAAAATATTTTTTTAGTTTCTTTGGAAAAAAAAATATTTTTTTAGTTACTTTGGAAAAAAAAATATTTTTTTAGTTACTTTGGAAAAAAAAATATTTTTTTAGTTACTTTGGAAAAAAAAATATTTTTTTAGTTACTTTGGAAAAAAATTATTTTTTTTAGTTTCTTTGGAAAAACAATTTTTTTTTTAGTTACTTTGGAAAAAAAAAATTTTTTTTAGTTTCTTTGGAAAAAAAAAAATTTTTTTAGTTACTTTGGAAAAAAAAATATTTTTTTAGTTACTTTGGAAAAAAAAATTTTTTTTAGTTACTTTGGAAAAAAAAATATTTTTTTAGTTTCTTTGGAAAAAAAAAATATTTTTTTAGTTACTTTGGAAAAAAAAATATTTTTTTAGTTACTTTGGAAAAAAAAATATTTTTTTAGTTACTTTGGAAAAAAAAATATTTTTTTAGTTACTTTGGAAAAAAAAATATTTTTTTAGTTTCTTTGGAAAAAAAAATATTTTTTTTAGTTTCTTTGGAAAAACAATTTTTTTTTTAGTTACTTTGGAAAAAAAAATATTTTTTTAGTTTCTTTGGAAAAAAAAATATTTTTTTAGTTACTTTGGAAAAAAAAATATTTTTTTAGTTACTTTGGAAAAAAAAATATTTTTTAGTTACTTTGGAAAAAAAAATATTTTTTTAGTTTCTTTGGAAAAAAAAATATTTTTTTAGTTACTTTGGAAAAAAAAATATTTTTTTAGTTACTTTGGAAAAAAAAATATTTTTTTAGTTACTTTGGAAAAAAAAATATTTTTTTAGTTACTTTGGAAAAAAAATATATTTTTTTAGTTACTTTGGAAAAAAAAATATTTTTTTAGTTACTTTGGAAAAAAAAATATTTTTTTAGTTACTTTGGGAAAAAAAATAATTTTTTAGTTACTTTGGAAAAAAAAATATTTTTTTAGTTACTTTGGAAAAAAAATATTTTTTTTGTTACTTTGGAAAAAAATATTTTTTTAGTTACTTTGGAAAAAAATATATTTTTTTAGTTACTTTGGAAAAAAAAATATTTTTTTAGTTACTTTGGAAAAAAAAATATTTTTTTAGTTACTTTGGAAAAAAAAATTTTTTTTTAGTTACTTTGGAAAAAAAAATATTTTTTTAGTTATTTTGGAAAAAAAAATATTTTTTTAGTTACTTTGGAAAAAAAAATATTTTTTTAGTTACTTTGGAAAAAAAAATATTTTTTTAGTTACTTTGGAAAAAAAAATTTTTTTTTAGTTACTTTGGAAAAAAAAATATTTTTTTAGTTACTTTGGAAAAAAAAATATTTTTTTAGTTACTTTGGAAAAAAAAATATTTTTTTAGTTACTTTGGAAAAAAAAATATTTTTTTAGTTACTTTGGAAAAAAAAAAAATTTTTTAGTTACTTTGGAAAAAAAAATATTTTTTTAGTTTCTTTGGAAAAAAAAATATTTTTTTAGTTACTTTGGAAAAAAAAATATTTTTTTAGTTACTTTGGAAAAAAAAATATTTTTTTAGTTACTTTGGAAAAAAAAATATTTTTTTAATTACTTTGGGGAAAAAAATATTTTTTTAGTTACTTTGGAAAAAAAAATATTTTTTTAGTTACTTTGGAAAAAAAAATATTTTTTTAGTTACTTTGGAAAAAAATTATTTTTTTTAGTTTCTTTGGAAAAACAATTTTTTTTTTAGTTACTTTGGAAAAAAAAATATTTTTTTAGTTTCTTTGGAAAAAAAAATATTTTTTTAGTTACTTTGGAAAAAAAAATATTTTTTTAGTTACTTTGGAAAAATAAATATT